>NC_135712.1:67605643-67735561 GCF_964656455.1 Halichoerus grypus
CAAGCATAGGATTTAGGTCAGGAAATCCCCTATAATATAGAGTTGTGTCTATGCTTCTCCTTCACCTTCCGATCCCACAGGTCTTTGAGGGTCTCACCTTCAAGTGATGTTTCCCGCCCCTTTTCTAAGGTCAGTGGAATGACAAGGTAAGAAACGAAGGCATCGCCAACTCTTTCCATCCCTGCACCCAAAGCGTCTTTTCAGGCACCCCGACGCTGTCTGTCCAGAGTGCAGACAGCGCCGCGGCCTGGCTCCCCAGACTGAAGAGACAGCTGCACACAGGCCAGGGGCTAGCACTCACCTCCTGGGCCGTAAACCGCCCCGCACAACCGCTGCCTCCTGAACTTTCTTCCTGTGCTCAACTATTTCAGTAAAGCCTCACGATTTGGAACTATCTGGAAAGCCAGGATATTTCCATAAAAAGATTATTTTGAAAGTAAGGAATCACAGGGCACTAAGGACTCATAACGGGTGTGTGTGTGTGTGTGTGTGTGTGTGTGTGTGCTTTAAGCTGAGATCTGCTATAACGGCTGCCACTTTTCTGTTTGTCACATGCCATCCTTGTGGCTGACTCTTTTCATGCACTTTGGACAGACATTCCATCCTGCTCTGTCCCCTGGCCATCCGCCCTCTTGCATATATCACTGTGGTGTGGTTATGTTTCCGGCCCTCTGTCACCATGGTGAAGCTGTGTCCCTCTGAACAGAATTCCGGAAGCCCCAGGTGGCGGTGATGTTGGGATGGGGGAAGAAGGTGAGAGGACAACGGACCAACTTAGCTGTGTGCAGAGGCCCCGTGGCCCTGCAGAGAATGTACCTGCAGACTGAGCCCACCTGGCAGTCTTGCATGCTCTGCCTGGAGAGGCTGTTCCTGGTGACATCATTGATCTATTTGTTGTGCTAGCTGGAAAGATCCAGCTCTTCCCATGGGAGCTCATCCTGACCTCAGGAAGGGGCAAGAGGAGGTGCCAGCCACGGCAGCCCTCCCTATGGAGTCGACGTCAGACCAGACTATTCCCAAGCCAGCCAAACTGTCAGACCCAGCCCTTCTGGCTCTCGATTCCCTTTATCCAACACAGATTGGTTTGCCTGGCCCAGGAGTCGCTCAACTCATTACTATGCAAATCAGTTCCTCTCTGTGGACCTCATGTTCTTGAACCAGAAGATTTGAATCTCCCTATAGCTCCAGTCTTCTCAGAGACTATGATTCATACATGGGACTGTGTAGCAGGGAACACTCCCCATGGGCCCATGGGCTCCCTAATTCCAAACGCCTGGATTGTGACTGATTAGGACTATCTGTACTTGTATGGTGTGGAATAAGGAAGTCTTTCCTCTTCTATTAACAAAATGACTAATATGAAGTTGCCAGAACAAGGCAGATAAAAGAGAGTATTTCAGAGAAGGAAGCCAATACACATTAACAAAGAGGCTTCCATCAGATGGAGTATTACAGCATATAATTTCTAGAACAGGGAGAAAAGTAAGAAGTGCTTAATAAGGAAAATCTTAACAATAACCTACGTCAATCTTTGGGAACTGATTTATGAAAAAAAAATCAGTAGAGAAATTGTCACAACTAGAAAAGAAATACATCTGTATGTTCTAGTCCTCCAGTTTCATGCCTTTGAGCTGAAAATTGGTTGCTGCTTTACTAAGATTTTAGAAATTTTTGGAACATCAAGAAAAATTTCAATACCCTAAGTTCCATCCTTGCTTTGAGGAAGTATTTTTCTTGTCTGAGGGCAATTGCCCAGGCTGGGTTCCTGTGCTCCACGCGGGTACTGTTTGTACGGGCCTCCCTAATGCCACACAGACTCCCTCCCTGGGAGAGCCAGCGAGGGTGACTAACCAGCCTGTGTTTGCCAAGGACAGAGAGGTTTCCCAGGAGGAGAGTCTTTCAGGGTTAAAGCTGGGATGGCCCCTGGGACACTGGGGCAAGTTGGTCACCCTAGAGCCAGTCAGCCAGCCATCATAGACCCTACATATATACCAACAGCTCTGAGACTCCAGTTTCCCCTGATAAGTGAATATCCAAATGTGATAGCCAAGAGTACTCTCTGCTATACAGAGTCAAAAGCTTTCTTCTCTATGGGCCTATGGTCCATACTGCTGGTGTCTTTGTGGGTCTCAGAGAATAAAGATGGCTGCCCACAGGCCTCTCATTCCCAGTCCTTTGCTTCCAGTTTCACAAGCAGCAGCGCTGTTATCCTATTCAACTCACCCTCAGTGCTACTGCTCACGTCTTTTTAAAATTCTTTCATATAAATAAAAAAGTACCTTCTTTCAGATAAACTTCCTCCTAAGATCAATGACATGATTAGTCATCTACATGTTACCTTACTTCTAGGGATTTGCTCTCATGTTACTTCCTTCTTCCTGGGCCTTTTATGGAAACCACACCAGAACGATAACAAGGAACCTTCTCTTGTGCAACCATAGAGATTTCTGGGCCACCTGTGTCTGCCCTGGGCCCTTCCCTCCACCACAGTCAACCCCATTTTATTCCACCGCACTTTACTCTGCCCCACCACACGCAACCTCAGCTGCTCTGAGAGGGAAGCCCCTATTCAGGGTGTGCTAAGGTCCTGGTATCTGGGGTAAAAAATGTGGATGGTTAGATGCAGGCGAGCCATTACCAGTGAAATTATGCTTCGGGGACATCTTGTGCCACATGGGATTTTATAGACTACTTTTGTGTGTAATTTTGTGAAACCTAACCACCATTTTTGTGGAAAACCTATTTCCAAATGCTGCTACCTATATGAAGGTATGAAATTAAGGTTCCTTCTCTGAATTCTATCCTTTTCTTTCCCTTCTCACTTCCAGAAAACCTTATGGCTAGTAACACTGTTAACAAATAGGAAAAACTTCGATTTAAAATATCAGCACAAATTATGGTTCCCTGACCCATCAGACTAAAAAATTCCATTTATTTCCTCTCCCATTTCCTTTTCTCTGTGCCCGTCCCCTGGGTTCAGGTCCTTCCTGGCTTTGGTTCATCCACAGATGTGTCGATGCCCCCAGAGAGCTTGAAGTGGTAAGGCTGCCTCTTAACCCACAGCATCATCCAAGCAAAACCCAATGAGACTCACTGCCAGTAGGACCACCCCACCCCCACACCAGCCACCCTATTCACTCCAGAGATACCATTATTTCTTTGAGATCTACTGGCCATAGGATCATTAATAAAGCCAACTTTGATTTTATGGACCCCTTTACATTTTAAGAACATTAGTTACTCCAATTTCACTGGATCCTAACGATACCAGAGGGTAAGGTAAGCAACACAGGTGTTCCAAGTCACCTGGCACTTGAGGGAACCAAGAGATCCCCCTAAACCTTCAGCGGGGGCTAACCAGGAACTGACTCCCATTGTGGGGGAGTCCTGGCTGAGCCACTCAGGGGGCAGTAATCCCTTAAACCCACACACCCTAAGGCCCCCTTCGCCTCTCCTCCTCTCAACCTCTGTGTGACTTTGTGCTTTTGGGGGGTTTAGTGACTACAGTTTAGTCCTGCTGTATGGCACATTACCAGTGTCCCAATTGCCTCTAAAACAGAGATTTCCTTCTTCTCTGCCACATAGACCATTTTTAAATGCCCCAATTCCCTTGGCTGCCCAGTTAAAGGACTCTGCTCCTGTCGGGGTGAGGACCTCTGCGCCTTCTCCTCCGTTTGTGCTGTATCCCCTCTTCTCTTGTTCTAGCCCATTTTCCATGACCACTTTCAAAGTCCTCCCCCTGGCAGCATTTCCTCACAACCACATCCAACTCTGGTGTGACTGACTCCTTTCTCCCATTTACACTCACATATATGGCTCTGGAAGGCTATACTGATAGTTTATGATTCTTGGTGCGCATTATGTCCTTTTATGTCCATTTGCTTCAGTTCCCCATTACACTATACATTCCTTGAGTATAGAAACCCACGTGCCGGCATGTAGAAACCATAGCCCAGAAATTTTGTAATACTAATAGTGATAATAAAAATAAAATAGCTGATGACAAGTTCTCTATGGTTTTGGATGACAATTTTATCCATCTGCTATTAATCAGAGGCAATTTTGTGCCATTGTTAAGACTGTACTTTGGAGCCAGGCTCTGGGTTTGAATCCACTCCCATTTACTAGCTACGTGATCCTTGGTGACCTTCCTAACCTTTCTCAGCCTCAGCTTGTCTCTAAAGTGGGGATAATAATAGTACCTGCCTCCTAGGATTAAAAGACTCACTGCATAGAAAGTGCTTTGAATGTTTCCTGACATATGGCCAGCCCTCCATACATATGAGCTACTGGTATCATTTTTGAACACTTACTATGTGCCATGCAATATGCTCAAGGCCAGATGAAGATTACTTCATATAATTCTACCAAAGATGCTGTGATGTTGGTACCACTATTACCCCCATTTTACAGGTGAGAATATGAAGGCATGGGAAGGTTGTCACTCGCCCAAGGACACATAGTAACATACAATCTCCCTAGATAGTGGGGACCATATCTCTCTTTGTAGATCCTGTGCCCTCCTCCTTCACTATAAAGAAATGTAAGGCCATCACACTGTCTTTAAGGAGATCACATTCTCCAGGGTTGCCAAATAGTCTTCAAGGTGACATTGCTCAACCCTAGCCACAAAGACATGAAATGTCAGTCTTGGTCCCAGACTATTTCAGAAACAGATGTAAATATTCTTGGATTGAGGGTAGCTCCAATAAAGCAAATGTGAGGGGCAACATCTGAGTCCAAAGGGACAACCTCGTTACCTGCCATTTCCTTCTTGCCATGTACTTCTTCATCCGGTCCTTGGAGAGTTTCTTGGCCTCCATGTTCTTGGTGTCTTTCATTAGCCATGGATGCTGAAGGCACTGGGTGCAGTCCAGGCGGTTTCTGATGGAGGCAGAGATCAGAGGATTTCTGAGCAGGAGGGGACCTCAGAGACTGCTGGTCAGATCAGAAATGGGAGGTCACCTGTCCTTGGTCACACAGGGCAGAGCCCAGGGCTCTCTCTGTTCCCAGTCCATCCACCATGATCAGGGTCACTGTGCTCCTGGCCTTTTTCCTCTCTTGGTCTGAGTTACACTGACTTACTCTATGTAAGTTTTTAAGTGTTAAGTCCTAACCACCACGTAAGCAACTGGAGTCTCATGACCTGCCCTTGGGGTCTAGGAAGGGTAAAGACAGACACATCTGAGAATGATATTCTACGGTGGGGTCATTCTACTGGTCACACGGGGGCAGGGGGCTGTGGAGGCCTAATCTTTCTGTCTCCTTGTCTGGGGGAGGAGAGAGTAAAACATTAGGCCGAAATCTCTGAGAATCACTGAGCTCTCATGTCTTATGTTGTGGTTTAGTGTCAGGTTTTTCTTGTTAAAACTCAGAAGTATGTCCTACATACAACCTATGAATTATGACAACCTTAGAAACTGCACTCAAACTCATTTAATCTTTCTGAAAGCTCTGGGATTCTAGAAATAATTCAGGGTCATCACCTTAATTGTAATAGCACTAATAGAGCTCAAAGAACCAAATGTTAACATACATAGACAAATAAGTATAAGTAAATTTGCTCAGTATAGCAAAATGTAGTGATCTTTAGATAAAGGGATTATGGATTATTTTAATTTTCCTATATTCATATTTTCTACAACTTACATGTATTAATTTTATAATATAAAAATATTTTAAAAAGTGTAGATAGGTGGAGATTTCTGGCTAAAGAGATGCTACATTTAAGAGTTTATGGGAATCGAATGTCTTGATAATTTGAAATCAGTTCTTTGGTGAATCCATTTTATGAGCACAGAGGGGCCAGCACAGCTCATTACTGAGTTAATTCAAGGTCAGATGAGAAAACAGGTATATACATAATGCCTCATTTACCAAATCTTCAGTGAATGAAGCTCAATGGACAAAAGCCATCCTGGGCCAGAGTTATTAGGAAGGAGGTCTGCATCTCCATGAAGCACCCTGGGAGTGAGGATCGCTCCCACTGGAAGGGAATCTAGGCCCCCACAACATCCAGATTCTACCCAGGTCATGCCTACTTCTGCTACAAAGGCTCTGAGAGCAAAATGCCAAAAAGGCCTCACCAAAGGAGTGTGGATGTAGCTTCTGGAGGAGTTTGGCCTGAGGTAGCTCAAAAGGACTGAGAGGTGGACACATAACCAGAAAATCGGAGCCATCTGAGAGACCCTCTAACTCTGCTCTTTTCACAGCTGTGCTCTTGGTCCCAAACAGGATTTCTCCCAGAGGGGAACAAGATAACTGGTAGCCTCAGGGGGTCTGTGGGCTAGGCAGACAGGGCGGAACCTGCACCCCAAAGTCACCTGGCTAATGCAGTCACCTGACTGTGGAGTCTGGCCGCCCTTCCCCTTCTCATCCTCTGGTACCCCACCTATTCAACACCACCCTTCTAGGGCAAAGCTTAGAACTGTTCCCTGTTGCCAAATGCTACTGGGGGGCTCCTGGAGCCAGGCCCCGCCTCATCTGGCCACCTGTTTACAGAGCGGGCGAGGCACCCAACGGGCTGGTTGCTCTCATCTGACAGCCACGGCTCCCTTCCCGGGGGCATGTCAGCTTTCCCTACACACGCACAGCCTCCCCGCCCCCCTGCTGTACTCCCACCAGTTCCCTCACCTGGAGAGTCCTCACCCACGAATTCGGCTGGCCACCCCCGAGGCCTCTGCCCTAGCCTCCGCAGCTCTGCTCTTCTCTCATGGGAACACTTACAGTGCTCCTTGCTTACACTTACAGAGCACCTGCTCTCACGGCCTCAGGCCGTCCACGTGACCGAACATGCCGGCCTCCCAGTGGTCACTACTGTTTTATGTGTCCCTCCACCGACCACAAGGGCAGCTCCCGGCAGCCCCCACAGTCTGCACGGTGAGGTGGGCCAGGGACCCGTGGGGACAGGGCTGAGCCAGCGGTCTGAAATCACAGCCTCACTTAGGCCAGTGGGAGCAGGTACCCTGTTCAGGCCGGCAGTTCTTAAATCATTGAGATACGGAAAAAACACCAAGACGGATTAGCCCAGGGGTATGATCAGGGGCCACAAACAGGATACTTCTGGAGTAACCCCCGAAGAGGGGCTGAGGTTTCAGCCTGGCTTCCGTGGCCACACTCGCACACAGAAAACAAAAGGGGCTAT
The DNA here is from genome assembly GCF_964656455.1 of Halichoerus grypus. Classification (NCBI taxonomy): domain Eukaryota; kingdom Metazoa; phylum Chordata; class Mammalia; order Carnivora; family Phocidae; genus Halichoerus; species Halichoerus grypus. Next base: position 67,612,788 of record NC_135712.1, read on the forward strand.
ATCATTATTCACACAGAACAGGCTTCTCCTCTCCCTGCAACATTGGTCAAGGGTTGCTTTTCGAGTGAGCTTTCTGTGCTTCTCAAGACCAGTTGGGTGTTGGGGAGCGGGGGGCCTAGGAAGACTCCTCCTCCCCACTACTCGCAGTGCCTGCCCCCCTCTCCTCAGGGGAGAGGGGACCCACAAAGGGCAAAGGAAGTCCCTGCTTCCGGACCCCAGTCCAGGGAGCGGGGAAGCTGAAAAGATGGAAATGTCAACTCATTACTTCATATCTTTCTTCAGCAAATTGCTGATAAAATCCTTGGCATCGTCAGAGATCTCATCGAACGCTTCGTCGTCGAAGTCCCAGGTGGCTGAGGTAACGTTGGCTAGGGTTTCATTATCGTTGTCACCCATGAAGGGGGAAAGTCCACTAACCCTGGAAGAGAAGAACAGGACAGCAGGTGAATGGGGGTGGGTGTTGGCAGGGAGGGCAGGATGGGACGATCCCTCCAAGTGAGTGTCACTGAGGTCAAAGGTGAGGGCCCCGCAAAAGCCTGCACCCATAACACCCCTGTGCCTGCCTTGCCTCCCACCAGAGAAAAGAAGGGAGGGCGTGGTTCCCCAGGCTTTGTGGCCCCGACTCTTCTCAGTGCTCAGAGTGCTTCTGGCATGTCACTGCCTAGTGTCACCACCTGCCTGTGAGGCTGAGGGGAAGGAATTTACTTCAGTTTACTGCTTTGGCAGGACACAGCAGGGCCCCTCCTCCCTGTCCTCTGTTCTGGCCCAAAGCCCAGAACCTTCTCCAAGGCTCCTGGGTAGAGAAGCTCCCTTCTCTCTGTGCTGGTGCCACCCTCACCAGGGACTAGTTACATGGTACAGCACTCATCACCACACCGGGCCACCCCTGCTCCCTTCTACCTCTCATCTTCACACCTGTCAGCACCAATGACAGGGCCCAGCATGCCCGGGGTGCTTAGCAAGCATGGACGAACAGCAGACTTCGAATCAGCAACATGGGTTTGGTGATCCATCTATACCAGTGAGCCTGAGGCACTTAGGCCAAACCAGAAAGCTTCCCTAAGAGATACCAAGGCTGAGGAAATAGCACAGTCTGTTTCTTTTCTGGGTGATCTGGGACAATTTCCTAATCTCTCCGTGCCATGTTCTCCTCCTCTACATAATGGAGAACCTACCACTTAACTATACAGTGGTCACCACTTTTACTCATTCTACTTCTCCTCTTCCTCCTTCTCCTCCTTCAAGAGCATCCTGGCAGCCAACATTTACCATGTGCCAGGCACTGGGCAAACAGCTTAAAATAGATGAACTCATTCAATCTTAATACCACCCTATAACCCAGGTAACTCATTACTTTAACAGACGAGGGAATGGGCACAGAGTGGGGTTAAGTAACTTGCCCAGGTTTCAATCAATGAGATCTGAACCCAGGCACCTTTCTCTAGAGCCTAGATCTTAACTGCACCTTTAGACGAGTATTTCTATGCAGATGAAGGCAATCATGGTGTACAGCTCTGGCACGAGGCCTGGTCCGTAGTAAGGAGCTTGGTCCATGACTGCAGTTCTTCCACGTACAGTTCACCCCCACTGCCTCACCAATCCGTGACCTCAGGAATGACGCATTTACCAATAACTTAAGCCAAATGAAATTTGTAAGGCCAAGTATCTCAAAGCCAAGTAGGACAGATTCACAGCTTACTGGCCTGATCGCTCACTTCCGTGTACCTCATCTTCATACCAACCATCCCCCCTGCCATTCACCCTGACCTAGGGCGACCTCATGGGTGTCAGGCCTAGGCAGGTGCACAGGGCCCCACCCTTAGAAGGTCCCACTCTTGGTTTAATGATCTGCTACTGTCATTCTGAAAGTCATAGTAACGTTTGAACAAGTCACTCCCCCTTTTTATTCTGCATGGGGCCCCACAAATTATGTAGCTGGTCCTGCCCTGACCCCACTTGAGTCCCATGAGATGGATCCAGGGCCTTCATGCCATCAACTTTCCAGATGAAGCCTTCACTAATGTCCCTTTTCCCCAAATCCTTAAGAACACATCATCATAAACAATGACGCAAACCCTTCTGGAGGCATCTCTACATCCAAACGGCCTCAGCTTATAAAATACAACAGCACCTGCAAACTAAGTTTTGTAAAACAAAACCCACTGAAATATTGTGAGGCAAGCTTGCCATGGGAGGAACCCTCCCGCGAAACCTTGTGTAAAAAGAAGAAAGCTTTTGCAATGTGAGTTATCTTGCCCTAGTCAATATATTTGTGTTTTAGAATAACAGAGTTTTGCAGATGGCATTAAAATGTCTTAAAGCTGATTTCTGTTCTGTTTGAAGAAGACATGGGGCTAATTATTCTCGGTTACATGACAAGGAAGGAAGGGTGGGCGCGAACCACTCCCAAGTCTGCACGGTTATAGGCTATTCCTCCCCCCTCCCCCAACACACACTCTCTGGGCCTCAGGTTCCCCTTTTTTCACCAAGGGTACTGGGCTAGAATTCCTAGGGGCTTCCAGCTCTCCCCATCTCTGCAATTCAGTGTGACCCCAGCTAGCCCATCTCGAAGGAGCCTGACTCTTGCTTGTCAGCTACATGCCTCCTTCTGTCTTTACATTTTGCATTTGAAACAAAGGGGGGAAAGTCCTGCAGCATTCCAAAGACTGCAAGAAGAGCAGACAACCCTGCTGTGGAATGCTGCACCATCCTCTTCTCCAAACCTCCTTTCCTAATTAGGGACTGTAATCCTGCAAAGATAGGGCTTAATCTCTGTAAAGTTCACAGTTGGGGAGAGCCTCCTCATCTCTGGCGCTCCTCCTTTCTGGCAGCCCATCCATCTGAAATACCCCCAGCCCTGGCTGGCTCCTTGCCTGCCAAGCTCCCACAGAATTCCTGTTAAAGAGTATGTCTCTAAAATAAAACTTGCAATATATGCAGAGCATGATGACAAAGAGAGTGTCAGAATTTCAGTAATGTTTCTTGGTGGTGGGATTTGGCAGGACTTTTTAAAAAATTTCTTTTCTGGGCTTTTTATTGCTAGAATTTGCATAAGGATCACATATGGTTGGGTTGATCAACCCAATCAACAAACATAATAACATTAGTGTTAGAAACACAACTACCCACCCCTCTTCCTAGTTTTATCTCATTTTTTAACTGAAGGGGGTCAGAGTATGCCACTCCAAAACATGCCACTTTGGTATAAAGAATGTTTTGAGCTGAAGGCAATTAGCTCTTTGCCCTCCCTTTCTGTCTCAAAGCAGGACATCCATTTCTCTTTATTAAGGTGACACAAATTTCCATTTGTAAATATGTTTTCTCCCTTCCCAGAAAGAGGAGACTCGTCTTCATAACAGACCTTGCTAAACAACCCTTATTTACTACACATTTCCTAGTCACCTTCTCATAATTTACACCCTCCAGAAGCCCCAAACCTCTTTTCCTTTGTCTAGTTATTTCTCTACAATTACTTGCTTGGTCTGTTAAAATAGTATGTAAGCCCCCAATTCTAAACATCTTCTTGAATCACATTTCTTTGTGAACTCCTATGCGTATATACATAATTAAATCTGGCTTTTTTCTCTTGTTAATCTGCCTTTTGTCAGATTGATTTACAGGCCTCCAGGAAAAGAACCTAAGAGGGTGGAGGAAAGTTTTTTCTTCCTCCCCAACATAACCAACAGATTTATCTGTTTTTTTATACAACTGTAATCAGCGTGGGAAAATTCTTGGGTGTTCCACTTTTTTGTCACTTGACATTGTCATTCACAAGTGTGTACAAAGTCTTCACATCCATTTTTAACGGTCGCTGATGAGTCACAGAGGTCATGACTACAGGCTGTTCTAATTTCTTAACTCTTAATCTCTCACTGAAACAAAACTTTGCCCAGGGAATCTGATGCAGAAGACTGTTCTGCTTGCAGGACAGAATGTCAGAACAGAGAAAGTTACAGAAATGTCTCTTTCACTATACTTTCCTCATGGTGTTTTTCAAGCAGATGACCCTCCTTCAGGAATGGCCAATGAAAGAGACCACACATGGGCCAGCAGAGTTACTGAAGGCTTAGGAAGAGGTTAGTCTTTTATCCCATGTTAGCCTTCAGATACTCATTCCCTGGGGTGGTGGAAAGATTTGAGGGGGCTGGTTAGGTCCCAGAGGAAGAACTGGGTGTCTTTTTGTGCAGTGGCTGAGAAAGTAGACCCCCTGGGTTAGTCACACTAACTGCAGCCTAAGTCTCTGAAGAGCAAAACCTGCAGGTGGTGGCTGGGTCTGGTATGGGTTCAGGGCGCCTGGAGCTAGAATCAGAGAGCTGTCTGGGCTCAGCAGTGGGGAGGGCAAGGACAGCCCTTAGTGGGGCTGTTGGATCCCTCTGAAGAACCCTGCACCAAAACCTGCAAGTCTGAGTAGCCACCTGATACTTGAGTACTGGGCCTTCTCCCTAGCTCACTGGGCTGATGTCCCTAGAAGTTAGACTCTGGATGGGGATGGCCGCAGCGTTCTGGACCACAGTAGATTCACAAGAAATGAGCTGAGGGGCGCCTGGGTGGCTCAGTCGGTTAAGCATCTGACTTCAGCTTGGGTCATGATCTCTGGGTCCTGGGATCATGCTTCTCCCTCTCCCTGGGATCTGCTTCTCCCTCTCCCTCTGCCCCTCCCCCTGCTTGTGCTCTCTCTCTCTCTTAAAAAAAAAAAAAAAAGACAAATGAGCTGAAACGGGAAGTCTGTCACTGAGCCCACTAGGAAGATGGTAGGGAGAAGGCAGAGCAGTGATTGCCCTTTACCTTGCCTTGGAGCAAGGGAGGGAGAGAAGGAATTCTGGAGTAGGGGTGAGAGAAGGGCACAGAGAAGGGTTCTGGTGTCCCTACAGGCAGTGAGGGATCACTAAGTCCTCAGAAAATAGGGGAGAGGAAAGCAGGAAAGGAAAGGAGGTCTTAGAAAAGGAGATAAGGCTTAGGACATCCTTGAAGTGTGGCCTAGAGCACCCCCATCCTCTCTCCTCCTGCCTAAAACCAGACATTGCTAACACCAGAAGAATCTCCAGGAAATTCACAAAATCTACCATCTCCCTCCACAATCAGGGATGAGAAGGTAGGGGGGCCCATAATCCCACTCACTGCATCTCTACTCTGCCTGGAAAACCCAGGGCAGGCAGCGAGGCCAGGTCTCCAGTGCGGCGACAAGATCAGCCCTGATCTCCCTGAGATGTTTGAGGAGTTCCTCCAACAAAGTCATAACAACCTATGGGGACAGAGCTGGTCGCTTAGGAGGTGCTCACCAAATATGTGTCAAATAGTAAATGAGTTATTATCTATTTCCCCAACTCCGTGGCCTCCGCATCTCTCACTGGCCCCAGAAAGGAGATTGGGAGGGGGTTCCTCTGGTACAAATGTGGAAGGTGGCCTCAATGAGGATTGTCAGACAACCAAGCTCCAAAGAGAGGGAGAGAGGGTACATGAAGACTGCCATAAAGGCTCTTCCAGAGACTTCCAGCAGCAGCTCTAGAATTTTGCATAGCAGGGTCTGAAAGGAAGCAATCTGGCTGGCTCCAACTTTTGTTTTGGGTCCCACGTGCTCTGCTGAGGGTCCTCACTCAGGAGGGGAGCTCCCAGGCCTCTCCCCATTGTGAGAGCTAACAGGAAAAGTCCCGGGGGGCAAGAGCAGCCCACAGTGGCATGTGCAGGAGCCTGGACACGGGGGCTGCTGGAGGCTATGCAGAGCTGACCTGTGTCCACCATGCCTGGCCCTCACCTGCCTCCCGGTCACACGTACCTCTCCCCTCTCCTTGCACCCTGCCGGCCAAACACCTTCAGGATAGTGCCCAATTCATCAAAATTATTTTCTCCCCATTTCAAAAAGCTCTTCCCTATTTCTTGGTCTTAGCTTTAAAAGTAATCTAGTAAAGCAATGCAACATATTATCCAAATTATTATATTCTTCCACCTAAAAGACTTTGTGTTTTAAAATAAAGTGCTCTTATGGCTCAATAATTCTAGTTCTAGATCATATATCCACCATGGACCAGAATACTTGCAATACCCCACACTGGCATCTATTAAAAGCCCATCAGTGTAGACTGGATAAACTGGATGATGGTCACACAATGGACTACTACACAACACCGAGAATGAACAATCTACCACTACACACAGTGACACGAACGGGTCTCATGGGTCTCATGAACAACGTTGAGCAAAGGAAGCCAAACACATCTTCCTATATGATTTCATTTCTATAAAGTTCAGGAACAGGCAAAAGTGGTGCACGACGTTAGACATGAGGATGATGGTTACCTCTGAGGGACAGTGACTGGGAGGGGCCCCAGGAGGACTGCAGGGGTCCTAGCCATGTGGATTCTTCATCTGGGTACAGGTTACACTGGCCTATTCACTGTGAAAATTTAAGGGCAGTCCCTGACCAGTAGGGAGACCAGCTGTCCTAGTTTCCCAGACTATCCCCAATTCAGTACTGAAAGTCCTGTTTCCTGGGCAGCCCGTCAGGCCTGGGTGAACCGGGAAGGCTGGTCACCCTCCAGGACTGTGGGAAGTGGGCAGCCATGGGGACTTCCTTGGCCCCGGTCACCTCCAAGCCAAATGAAGATCAGATCCCTGCCACAACTCACTCCCAGGTTTGTGGTGAGGATCGAACGGGAGCCCATGTGAAAATCTGTGAGGGACCTAGGGACGGAGCCAGACCACAGGACAGCTGGGTCTGAAAGGAACCAACTGAGCAAGCCTGTTTCTCAAGTGCCAGGTGTCTCCCCTGGGGCCAGAGCTGCGTGTGAGCACCGTGCAGCCTGGGGCAGCCCCAGGAGGGGTGACTGGGCCCACTGCCCTGCTTTAATTCCTTATTTACCAAGGAAGCCAGGAGGACAGGTTCACTGGAGCTTCCACTACCCGATAGTCTCTTTCTCCTGGGGTAGGCCTAGGGGAGGGAGAAATAGGCAAATGCGCTCCTGGCCAGGGCGCTTCTTGTCTCTGCTCTGGGGGAGGTGCTGGTGGGGGGGGGGTGACCTGGGCAGGGGAGAAGATGACTCTCTGGGGTACAGAGCCCACGGCCCAGGTGTAACTGAGGGAGGCTGTCCTGACAGGCCACAGTGAGAACCACACTCCTGAGCAGGTAGGAAAGAAAGAAAACTCCTGGCCCCTGGGGCAGGGGGGACACCTGGTACTTGAGGAGCAGTCTTGGTCAGTTCACTCTGCACACACACAAAATCACTCCATCTTGGCTCAAGCTTTCGTAACAGTGACCCTAAAGCTGGCTGTGCAGAAGAACCTCCTGGGGCCGTTTCTTACCTGGGTATGAAGACCCCAGGGGTCAAAGAGAGCCTTCTTAGGTCCTCCTCAAGTTTTCTATGTAAACGTTACGTTTTTCCTTTCGCTTTAACAACAAAAATGTTTTTTTCCCAAAATGAATGCATGCGTATCCGCATCTTCAGGAGACCATCCCTTCACTGTGTGTTGCCACATAAGCTCAGGGGCTGCCTCAGAGGCCAAGGACTCTCTGCAGCCTGGGGTTTCAGAGACTGAATCAGTGAGATGCCACCAAGGTGTGTGTTCTAGAGCCTGCTGCTCCAAGTGTGGTCCTTGGATCAGCACCACAGCAACCGGGAATCTGTTAGAAACGTGGATTCTTAGGTGTCCCAGACTTCCTGAAACGGAGTCTGCAATCTAAGGAGAGGCCTAGGTGATTCGTGCATATGACTGCTCACAAAGCTCTGGTCTGCATTCCTGGCCTCTGCTCTTCTTCTCCAGCATCATTAACTGAAATGGCTCCATATTGTCCCCCTGATTTCCCAATTCCAGTTCCTGCATGGCTTTCTGTTGTCTGCTGACGGCTCTCTCATCAAAAGTGCTTATAATTGGCCCATATAGTGGGCTCAGGGATGAGGCTGATAGTTGGGGTCCCCCTGCCATGAGGATGGGGTGCTGTCTTCTGAAGACAATGATGATGCTCACAGGAGATGTGCACCTGGGCGCCCTGCCTCCTTCTCCATGGACCCACCTACACACATGAGGGTAAATTATATGGCACCAGCCACATTCCATCCTCCTGACCAAAGACCCCAGCCTGGTCAGCATGAGGGACGGTGAAGGGCCCAGAATGGGGTGTCAGGGTCAGCGCTAGTCACCCCTAGAGAGGTGCAACACGGGCTGCTGACTTCACTGGGAAAACAGGAGTGGGGCAGGCTGGTGGGAGGGGGATAGGAGCTGCGGCGCTCCTGACTCTGGGCTGGGCTCTCCACCATAACCCACACTGGCTCCTTCAATGGCAGGGCAGCCTGGGGACCCTCCTGTGGAGCTCTCTGCCCCTCCCTCATGTGCCCCGAGACTCACAGGATGTAGCAGATGACTCCGATACTCCACATGTCCGTGGCATAGCCGATGGGCTCATAGTTGATCACTTCCGGTGCCACAAACTCTGGGGTGCCAAAGAGGACCTTCAGAGACCCCGCATTCTCTGTAACCAGAATGGGGAGGGATCAATCACCAGAACATTTGGGAGCCAACCCGTGGTAAGTGAATGCCGTCTGTGTGCACGGGAGGGCCACGGACGAGGCCTGGCCCCTGGCTGCGCTCCCCTTGAGAATGGCACAGACACCCGGCCTCCCTGCGAACAGGTGCGTCAGCGCACCAGTGAAACTGACAGACTGCGCGCTGTCAATGTCTGGGGCGGGGTGGGGCGGGGAGAGGAGGCCATTAAAGCCCCTGCACCCCAGATGGTTTTTCATGTGTCTGTCTCTCCCATGCATTCCCAGAAGAAGGGGCTGTAACTTGCGCTTGGCAATAATCTCTAACATTCACTATGTCCTCTGTACCCTGCTGCCTGTTTTATAAGGACTTTCCTATTTAATATTCTCGACAACCCTGAGGGAGGTATGATCCTCATGTTCCTGAGGAAGAAAGGGAGGCCCAGGGCAGTTGCGTGATTTACCCACCTTTGACAGTGGGGGTCAGGACCTAAACCCAGGTGGTCCCAGTCCTGAGCTATGTCCCTTTGCCCCCACCTGTCTCTCCTCCCAGGAGCTGCTGGGAGGATAGCCAGGAAAGACCTTAACCCCAAGCTGCTGTCACTGAGCCTTAAGGGACCAGAGATGCCCAGTAGGATGTCCATGGTACCAGTTCCTGGAGGATCTCGTCCACAGTGGGGCTGGCCTACCTTTGACCTGTGGGCCACACCTGCTCTTGTGTCACTACGGAGCCCGCAGCAAATGCCCTAAGACAGACCACCGAAGAGGCTTCAGACGTGAGAGTTCTGCTCCACTCCCACCTGAGGCTTTCCTGCTACACACGAGCCCTTCCCAGCTCTCGGAGCCGTGGGAGACATGACCGTCCCCGTGCTCTCTCACCGCGGGAGCCTCCACCTTGTGTCCCTGGGGCGCTGACGCTGCCCGCTCCCGAGGCCAGTGGCGCCCTCCCTGCAGCGGGTGGAGCAGAGCAGGCTCCTGCACCCGGCCTCGGGGCCCCGCGTCCTGGCAAGTCAGAGCCCGGCAGAACTTCGCTCCCTCAGTGTCCTCTTCGTAACGGGGCGCCCTGGCACCAAGTGTCCCCGGGGTGGCAAAAGGCCAGTTTGCACCAGCCCTCGGCTCCTTGTTGATAGGGCAGTGGTCAGGGGGTAGAGGGTGAGGCTGTTTCATCAGCTACTGAGCCATCAAAGAGCGACGCAGGCAGGCGGCATGTGGGCAGGGCGGGAGGCAGACGGTCTCAGACCAAGAGGGCTGCAGGGCTGGGCACGAAGGCCCCTACCACCCGCCCCCATTCCCCGCCCCCCACCCAGTGCAGGAATAGCAGAGGGGCTTCAGAGAACCCTGAGCTAGGTCCCTGGTCCTTGTTCCGGCCCCAGCACCTCTCCTGGCTCGTGGTGGGACCTGCTGGGCAAAGCTACGGTTTCCCGGTCTATAAACCGGGCTCTGAAAATCTGCCCCGCCGCCCTCACAGGCCTGCAGTGAGAGCCCAGTGAAAGTCTATGAAAGTGCTCCGGAAACTGTTGCCTAGGATGCTAATGGGAGCAAGCACCATCACCGAAATGAGTTGCAGCTGCAGGTCCCAGAGTGAAAGCCACAAGAGGGGATCCTGACAGCAGCAGTAATAAACTGCAAACACCTACAGAGCACCTACTATGTGCCAGGCACTGCTTGCATCACCTAACCTGTATTAACGCACCGGACGCCCCCTCGGCCCCCCCCCCCCAAAGCTCGATGACGTGGGGACTACTATTAACCCATTTTACAGATAAGGGATAGCAACTCGAAGTCAAGTCTAGTGGGGCCTGGGGCAGGACGCGAGCCTCAGCAGCCCCCACGGTCTCTGACTTTAACTCCAGCCCAGTGCATTCCCTCCAATGCCCAGTGTGTGTAACACAAACAGCCACCGTCACTGCATGTGAGTGAGCACAGGACAGGCGCGTGGCCTTACCCAGCTTTCTGGCCAGACCGAAGTCGATGAGCTTGATTCTGGTGCCGGTCTTATTGACACACATGATGTTCTCGGGCTTGAGGTCCAGGTGGACGATGCCCTGCTTGTGGATGTACTCCACCCCCTCTGATATCTGCCTCATGTACTGGATGCACTCCCGCTCCGTCAGCTCGAAGTCCTCGTCAATGATGCGCTCGAACAGCTCACCCCCCGACACGCTGCGGGAGCAGAAGGGACAGTCAGAGCCCAGCGCCACGGGGCCCGGGCTGGCAGGGGGTCTGGCCAAGGGCAGGCTAGGGAAGGAGCAGCGGGGACAGGCAGGAAGGCCCAGGGTAGGAGGGGCCGGGCACTTCTGTGGCTTCCTCAGTTCCCGGCCCCTGCCCTGTTATGCTGGTCCCGGTTTCCGCTGTGCCAGGAGGGCCTCCCAGTTTCCCTCTGGGGAGAACCCTGTTTGTGCCCACTAAGATGTTGGGGAACTCAGGGAAGCATCTGGGCTGGGCAGTTTCAGAGGTGATCATGAGCTGAGAGATTCAGACATAATCTCCTCAGCAAAAAGGGTAACCACCAGGCAGCCTCCCTCCCCGAATGACCACAGACGCGGAAGGGCTCATTCTTGTACCCAGCTGCGCCTTTTGGTCATAGGGAATTGAAGTTTGAAATACTCACAGCACCCATAGCATTTGTTTCACATAGCCAGAAACAGAAAAATATCTTCAATAATAAGGAGCCTCAGCACATTTTCTAAAATTCATCGACTGTAACCCATTCCCCATGCCTCCTCTGGCCAGGCCTATGGTATCGGTTACTCCTTCCAGCCATAACTAACTCGTCTTGCCTGCTCCCTCGCCCAGGCTGGAAGTGCAGTACATCCACCTGCCTGGATAGATTTTGGATCCTGACCATGGAGTTTCTGGGGCCCACAGCGGGCATCTTCTACTAAGGACTGGCACACAGGCTACAGCCAGCCAGCATATTGCCCTTCAGCACAAATGCATGGCCTTGTCCCCGGAGTTACATGGGTCCTTTCTGTTCCCCTGTCCCAGCCCTCTGACCCACCTTCCTTCCTTGCTGCTCAGAAAGTTTAAAGCATCTCCCTGGTGACTTTTATAGCATCCAGACATCAGTAAGCTCCTTTCTGCAATGGCCTATATGTCCACCAGCTCAACGAGGCTGGGTAGGCTTTGTTCTGGGCCCATCCTCTTCCAAGGGCCTTCCCTCTTCTTTTTGGGGGACTGGGGGAGAGGAGGCATCTCTCTTCTGATGGGAGCCATCATGAAGAAGGGAAAAAGCTGAGTGTGGATCCTGTCCCTGCCTTTTACAAGCTGTGTGACTTTGGGCAAGTTACTTAACCTTTCTGAGCCCCGCTTTCCTTATCTGTCCCTACTTCATAGAGTTGTTAGGAGTGAAGGAACTTTTGTAAAGCATCATGCCTGACACGCAGTAGGTGCTCAGCACATATTAATTACCATTTCACAACCTGTGGTGAGTCAGGTGGATCTTGTCAGTGACCCTGAGGGAGGGACAGACAGGGGCGCAGCATGGGGCCCAGCATGGCACAGCCTGTGTGGGCCTCCATCACCAACATTGTCCGGGAGGGCCGAGCTGGGAAAGGTCAGTCTGTGCCAGTGGCCGCTGGGGGCGCTAGAACGGACGCTCTAAGCACCAACAGAGCAGGAGGTCCCCGGGCGGCCAGCAGGTGGCGCCTCCGTCCTCAAGCCCTCCATTTCTATTGCTCTGCTCCAAGTCAAACTTGAATTTCCATTCTCAGGTCTCCCTTGATCCTTAACCATCTCTATGCCTCAATGTCCTCATCTGGAAGGTGCAGATAAAAACAGCACCACCTCACAGGGTTGCTGTGAAGACTGAGTGACTTAATATAGGTAAAGTGCTTAGAAGAGCGCCTGACACATAGTAAGTGTTCAATAATGTTAATTACCTTTTTTTTTTTTTAAGAGCCAGTTGGGGCTCTTATTGAAAATACAGGCTCTCAAGCTCTTCCCCCTTGCAGATTCTGATTTAGAAACTCTTGGGAGGGCTCTGAGAATCCATATGTTCAATAAGCACCCCAGGTCATTCTTAGGATTGGGACAAGCTTGGGAAATTCACTGAGAAATTCCTCTGAGAAGTCACTCCTGATTTCCCCAGAAGAAAGGCTCTTTCCATCCCTGGGTTTCCACAGTCTTGTCTGTCCTTTTTGTATCAGATCTGTCTTGGCTTAAAGTTGTTTATGAACATGTGTGGAAAAGGTCTGGCTCATCTCTAGAATTTTATTTATACCTCGCAATATCTGGCACTGACAAGGTGCCCCAAAATGTGTGCTTTTAAATGTAAAATATTCTGGAAAAGCAAGCAACCATTATTTGTGGTGCCCTTGGGAATGTCTGAGGCAATGAGCAGTAGAAATCTGAGCCATGGAGGTAATTACTACTGCCTTTCTAGAGGTAACCTATTCAGTATAAGTTTAAATAGGCTCAATCTGTTCAAATATATTTAATGTATTTTGAAAGCTGTTCCTGTGGTCCATTTCCTAGGATGGAAGGGGTTACATAAACAGGATTAATGGTTCTACCCAGGTTTCTCTTCAAAATACTCAAGACTATGGATGGAAAGAAGCTGCCACCCACAGAGGTGGGCCAAGGGACAAGACTGGGCCAGAGGAAATGTATGCTTAATAAATGAACAGTGAGGAGCGCCTGGGTGGCTCAGTCGTTAAGCGGCTGCTTTCGGCTCAGGTCATGATCCCAGGGTCCTGGGATCGAGCCCCACATCGGGCTCCCTGCTCAGCGGGAAGCCTGTTTCTCCCTCTCCCACTCCCCGTGCTTGTGTTACCTCTCTTGCTGTGTCTCTCTCTGTCAAATAAATAAATAAAATCTTTAAAAAAATAAATAAACAAATAAATAAATGAACAGTGAGTAGGTGAGTGAATGAGTGAATCCCGACTAACAAGGCTACCTAATCCCAAGGGATCAAATTCACCGCCCCCCCCCCCCGCCGCCCCGCCCAAGTGTAGACCTTGGCCAGCCCTCACTTGCAGCCAAAAGATATGGTGTTTCAGCAAACTCCATACCCAGACCCTCTACTTCTTGTCTCCTGGCAGCCAGCTGGGTATTTTTTGATCAATTTTGCCAATGGCAGCACAAAAGGGAGATGGGTAGTGGATGACCCAGCCTAAATTGTACTGCTTCAGTGCTGAGGGTCCCACCACCACATGGAAGGGCCTGAGCGCTCCCAAACGACAAGCCGAGATTTCAGGCCAGGGGCCCTAGGGAACCCCTGTGTCTGGGCAACACTGCTAGATGGGGGCTTGTGGCTTGTCCCATCATCAGAGGTCAGAAAGGCTGAAGACACACACTGCTTCTGATTTCTCACTGTGTTGGAAGCGGCTGAACTGAAGGAGGAGACCCTGGAAGACATTTTCATTTTTCTACATCACCAGGCCTCATCCTTCTCTGAATCTCAGTACCTCCATCCAACAAGGGCAATGGCAAGTTGTACCACTGAGCACCAGCCTTTGCCCTCGCAAGGCCAAGTCTGTGTGAGCTGGAAGGGCAGTACAGATGGGAGTGTGGATGGGCTCCTACTTCTTTGGTTGAGCTCCTATGAAGGGGCAAGCGCCTTACCCCAAGTGCAGCAGACTCGGCTGGCATCTGTGCCTGTCAGACTTGCTCCTGCCCACAGGGGAGGCGTGGGGAGGAGGGATGAAAGCCAGGCCAGCTGAAGCCTTCTTACGTTTTCTCTCAGCATTTTTCCATCCAGCTTGCCAACTCCCAATTCCACGCTAAGTATGGTGTTCTGCCCACTGGTGCGGCTGCCCAGCCTTACCCAGGCTTGGCTGCCTCCTACCCCCTCCCTGAACCCTCTCCCAAACTTGCCCAATGCTTAACTTCTAAACATAAGACATTTCTTCACATGTCCCCACACGCCCACACTGCCTGGACCAAGCAACCTGTTCTAGAATAAACGCGAAGCACCGAGCCCACAGGGCTATGGTGAGGGTGTGATCAGTGAGGCCACAGACATGGGTTGCTCTTTCCTGCAAGTGGGGAGGTAAGCTCGAATTGGGGCCGGAAACAGATTCTAAGATACGAATGCAGATATTCTCTGAAGAGTTTACAGCTCCGCAGAATTGCTGAATTTTAGAACCAAAAGGGAGTCTAATCCAAGTATGTCTCCTCGCTGGAAGAATTTAATAATTACAAAATCACAGCTCAGCGGTAACAGGACCTGACTCCAGGTTTCCTGAATAGGATGGTTTTTGTTCCACAACACCTGGTTGTGTGTTAAAATGCTTGCCGAATAATTTTAAGTGGGAACAAGACCACGACACAGAAAATGTCAATGTATCATACGACTAAGAATAAGTCCCAATCATAGAGCACTATGCCTGGCTACGTGATTCCATTTAATCCCCACATTATTCATGAGGCAGCTTATATCCTCCTTTTACCGATAATAACCCTAAGGATTGGCAAAGCTGAGTTACTTATTCAAGGCCACACAACAAGTAAGAGGCAGAGCTGGGATTGACGTGAGATTTATCAGACTCACTTTGTACTCTAAGTTTGTGCTTTTAACCCACTCTGGCTTTTCCAGATGTACATAAGCTGGAAGGAAACACACCAAAGCGATCACTGAGCCAGGGGAGAAAATCACACCTCAAGCCTGGGGAGGCCTCACCTTCCCAGGGAAGGAAGGTGTTGAGAGAATCCTCTCCAAAGGACTAAGATCCCTGAAGCTCAGGACAAGCAAAGCAAGGCCTGAAGGCAGTTTCACAAGATTTCTAAAAATTTCAAATGCACATACCCTTTGATCTAGCATAACCACACTTCTAGGAATGTACCCTACAGATGCGCACAGGTGTGCGTGAAAAGATGTATGTACAAGGTTACAAACACTGCTTGTTTGGAAAAGCAAAGGCCTGGAAACCCGTCAACCTCCTATCAAAAGAAGACTGCTCCAGGAAACTGTAGTTTATGCATGCAAGCAAATCCCACGGAGCAGGCCAAATGAGGAAGCTCACCAGCCACTGAAATGTTCAGAGCCCTTCATATGAAGATGAACTGCTGAATGAAAAGAAGCAAAAATATAGAACAGTGGATATGAGGTACCTTGGTGCTAAAAGGTGGGAAATATTTTTTTTTTAAATCACATATGCTTGTATTTTCATAACGAAACTTTGGAAGGATACAAACAAAACCTATAAAAATGGTTATTGGTGTCAGTGGTGGAGGTAGAAACAGGGTAGATGAGGGACAGGGGTCGGAATGGAACTGTTTATTGTGCATGTTCTTATATTTTTTGATGTGATTGTTTCCCACTGACCACAAATTCTGATGAAAAAAAGGAAAGAAAACTGAAAAACACAGACCCCTCTGCAGACGGCATCTGGCTTACTGAGGAGCTGTATGCGCATGTGTATTTGCATGTGTTTATGTGTGTGTGTGCAGGCGTGCATCTGTGCATGCGTGTGTGTGTGCATGCGTGTGTGTGTGTGTGTGTGTGTGTGTGTGCATGTGCGTGCGTGCCAGCGGCTTGGGGGTGAGGCAAGTGGAGGAAACAGCGGATTCCAGGAAAGCCTTGGCTGGAGGTCCTCTGATCCATGCCCCTGTGCATGGACAAGCCAGCCCAGAAAGCACAACCCTCTGGTGAGAAGTCAAAGTACAAACAAGCACGGGATGGGGGCCTGCAGAGCCCAGCCCGAGACAGGAGCCAAGGGTTACACCCGCACATCCCAAGCCCCCGGTCCTGGGCCCCTCTTCTTTTGAAGGCCATTCAGGAAGTTGCTCTGTCCCTCTCTTTCTCCTCCAAAGCCACCGCTGAGTCAATGCCCTTGAACGCAGCCGAGGAGCCTAGCAGTAACCTTGACGCTTTCACAGGGAGGTGGGGGTGAAAAGGGGGCAGGGGTCCTCAGAGATCTGCCAATCTGCTATGGAAATGAGCAAGGGGCTGCAGTGGGCTGGTGCTCAGTGGGTGAGGGCCGCTCCTGTGTACAGATATGCCGTTCTGAGGGGGCACCCCCCAGCCACCGGGGCTGGGGAGGCTCTTACACGCTGCAGCCTGACCTGCGGTGCTCCCCATCTTGGGGCAGAAGGGGCTTGGGTGTGGACAGTGGGGGTGACGCATGAGGGGCTCCCAGGCCCATAGCAAACCACTCACATCTCCAGGACCATGACAATGTTGGCCTTTTCTTCGAAGGCATCCACACACTGGACCAGCTTGGGGTGGTGGAGGCAGTTCATGATGCCGATCTCCTGCCGGATATTCTCTTTCTCTTTTGCGGAATATGCCTTGAAGAATTTCCCTGCCCAGATTTTTCTAGTTTTCTTTTCTACGAGTCGAAAGACCTGCCCAAATTTCCCACTGCGAATGAAAGGAGGAGGAGAGAAAAGGCAAATTTAGCTGAGCTTTCCATTAAATTGGGGCTGACAGTGATGGCCTACGGGAGAAATCCAGCCCACCTCTTTTTGTAAATAAAATGTTATTGGAACACAGCCACGCCCATGTGTGTGCATTTCACCTATGGCTGCTTTTGTGCTTCGCCGAAACCTCAACTATCCATCATCCGGCCCTTTATAGAAAAGTTGGCCAGCCCTGCTCTCGATCCTGAGGTACACCTCTAACCCAGACAACCTTACTCTCCCTCACCTGGCAACCTCGGCCCGTGCCCGACCCGCATCCCTGCCCAATCGCTGCTCAGGCTCACTACTCCGTCTGCCCTGTCATTTCCTTGGGCTGAGGCCTCTGTCTTGGCTGATGGACTTCTCTCTCCTTCGCCAAAGACAGACCCATGACGTTGGGTGGAGGAAGTCCTCCCCAGCTACAGAGAATTTCTGAGTGGTTGCCTTCCTTCTGCTCCAGTGTCCCGCACTGGTCCCCTGGAGACAGCCGAGGAAGGCCCCTGCTGTCCACGGCGGGAGAGGGGAGTGCGGTGGTGTTCCTCTGACCCAGCTCCTGCGGGCAGTGCGGGCTCCTTGTACTCAACTCTGATGAGGTTGGCGGCACCCCTTTATTTCCCAGAAACCTACTGGAAATCAAACCTGAGCCCCATCCCCTTGGCCTCCACCATGTGCTCCTCCAGGGATAGTTAGGGGGAGACAGACAGCCCTGGGGGCTGCTGCTGGAGGGGACGCTGCGGCCGACGAGGGCTCAAGGTTGGGGTGCCCGCCCTCCAGCGGACAGCCAGAGTCAAGAGTGCGGTCCAGGTGCATAAAGTGAGCAGTGGTGAGCAGCTGTGCCTTTCAAGGCTGGGGCTTCACGGATGCGCGAAAGATACGACTGCTGAACAGTGAGATGGCCCAGGCTTGACTGACTCCTGCCAGTGACCCGGACCCCGGTGCCTCGTTTGCTCGTGCGTGCGGTTGGAAGGCACGGGAAAGGAGGGGCTTGCTCAAGACTCTCGTGGAGCTGAGCCAGCGCTGCACCAGCAGCCACTAAGAGGGCCCTGGGTGGGGATGCCCTCATGGGGTGCTGACTGGGTCCGCACCTCCTCTTCCTGCTGGGGGTCTCAGTGTGGGAAGCTGGCAAAACCCAGGAAAAGATGGGGAGACAGGGTGTGGAATCTAATGACGGGATCTGTGCCACCCCAACCCTGGGGGCCCGAAAGATGCTCCCTGTTCCACTTACGAGCCTAGTCTCTCTTCGATGTCATAGAAGTCAGACACTTTTTGTTCAGTGTTGACGGTCACGTTCCGGTAGTTGATCTCAGGTTCCTTCTCATCTGCAGGGTAGGGGTGGGGTGAGCGTGAGCCATCAGATTCCTCTCTCGCCCCCCTCCACCCCTCGAGTCTACATGAGGACAGGTGGCCAGCACTCACCATCATCTGACACCTCCACTTCGTCCTTCGGCTCTGGGGGGAGACAGGGAGGGACACAGAGGACACAGCAATTAGTAGCGAAAGCCCATCGAGAACAAAACATGCTGGGGGCCTCGGGAGACCTCAGCCTTCCTAGGCCCAGGACCACAAAGCCCAGAGCGCTGGGAATGGCCAGGCGGTGGGTCAGTCCACACTGCCGCAGGGCCGTGGACACACCGGCAGGCCCTGGCCTCCTCACCCTACCCAGCAGCTTCTGCACCAGCTCTCACCTCCATCTCTTCCTCTGTAACCTCATGACCCCCTAGACATACCCTTCTTCACAGCGCTCCCAGGCTCTCTGACTTTCAGAACCTACACAAAACTGTGACAGTCCCTTTCTGCTCCGACTCAAAAGTCAGCAACTTAAATTGCTCCTAGCATCAAACCTATTTATCCATTTGATTAGATAATGGTACGTGGAGAGTTCCAGACATGTACCAGATATCTTGCAAGTTATCATAGTTATATCAACAAGTACACAGAAAGCAGGATCTCTCCTTTCTTGGAGCTTATATTTAGTTGGGGAGGCAGAACTCAGTATACTTGAAATCCCCATTACAAGTGTTCTATAATCAAGCACATGACATTGCAGTACAAACTGAATATACAAGGCAGGATGTTGATACAAAATAGGGCAACTATAAGTCAGAGCAATTATTCTGGGAAGAAGTAGCCCTTGAATTGTGTCTTAAAGGAAATACCGGAACACAACGGGGAGGTGGAGGTGGGTGAACCACACAGTGAAACCAGCAGGTGTTTAAGAGGTATGACAAGAAGGGACCCGAGCAGCCCACGTTGGCTGCTCACATGGATGTGTCTGAAGTGAATGGGGAGAGGCGTGAGGGGACAGTCAGGTGTCCATCCGAACACACCCACGTCAGAGCTCCAGGCTTTCCTTTGCCTAAGGTTAGCTTTGTCCCAATGGAGCCACTATGGCTTCTTGACCTTGGCTGAATGCCTTTCCCTTTCTGGGTCCCAGTTCCCTCATTGGTAGAAGGAGGGAGTTGTATTTTTAAGTGATTTCTAGTGTCTTTGGCTAGCTCTAGATGCCATGCTTTGTGATGTGCTTTGTGCTCTTTAGTCATGATGTGGGCTATGTTTCACAGACAGATGGAGACAAGGCAGGTTTCCTGAGGAGACAGAACAAAGACCTGAGCAAAGTCAGCGAGGGAGGACAGAGATTTTATAAGAGCTTGTGTGTGTGTGTGTGTGTGTGCGCGCGCGCATGTGAATAAGACTTGGGGGAAAGGGTGTGATAAGGGACAGCACTCATACCTATGGATAAGTCTCCCAGGAGCAAGAGAGGCTATGATTTGTTTAGAGTCCTTTTTTTTTTTTTTTTTCCAGTTTTTTAGTTTTTTTTTAAGATTTTATTTATTTGAGAGAGAGAGAGAGCATGAGCAGGGTGGAGCGGCAGAGGGAGAGGGAGAAGCAGACTCTGTGCCGAGTGGGGAGCCTGACTCAGGGCTCCATCCCAGGACCCCGAGATCATGACCTGAGCTGAATGGACGGAGCCACCAAGGTACCCCTTGTTTAGAGTCCTTAAAATGCTGTTGAAGAAATGAAAAACTAAACATAAGTGGGACGGGGAAGAATATTCTGTCAAAGGAAGGCAAATGCCCTGGAACAATAAAAAGGGTAAGAGAGATGGGAACTCTCAGATTTTTTTTTTAAAGATTTTATTTATTTATTTGCTAGAGAGAGAGAGAAAAGTGAGAGTACAAGAAGGGGAAGTGGCAGGCAGAGGGAGAAGCAGGCTCCCCGCTGAGCAGGGGGCCTGATGTGGGACTCGATCCCAGGACCCTGGGATCATGACCTGAGCCAAAGGCAGACGCTTAACCGACTGAGCCACCCAGGCGCCCCGGGAACTGTCAGATTAATGGTGGGGGTTTCACAGATAGCACCAGGACATGAGCCTAACTGATCAAGTCTTCTAAATCACACACTTGAGAGTGGAGAGCCCGGTTCCTCAGCCTACTGCTCTGGCCAACAGAATGCTGTCATGGGGGGCGGGGGTGGGGGTGGGAAATGTGCACTGGCCACAAACAGGGATGACTACTCTGCCCTCAGCGGAGTCTGGGGTGTCTGCTGCTGAACTAGGGCTGTAAACACTTAAAAAGTCACAGCAGAGCTGGTGGGGGTATGGAAAGCCACTGTAAGAAGAGCTGCCATGTGAAGATGAGCAGACAAGGTTAGGCCTCTCTGGTTGGGGAAAAAGGTCTAAAGCAGAGATGTTTTGTTTTGTTTTGTTTTGGGGGGGGAGAGGGAGAGAATCTTAAGCAAGCTCTACTTTCAGCACAGAGCCCAATGCGGGGCTCAATCCCAGGACCCTGAGATCATGACCTGAGCCAAAATCAAGAGCCAGACGCCCAACCGAATGAGACACCCAGGTCTCAAATACGGTTTTTTAACAATCGCAATGGCCAAGCGTGAGATTAAGGTTACAGACTTTTATCAACTAATCAATGCCATAACTTGAGAGAACAATCTCGTGTGGTGCCTCACACAGGAGGAAGGCTGAAGGCATACGGAACTCACATCTCCAGACGCACCATGAGAACGACATATAGGGGTCAGCAGGGGTTTAGGGCAGTTCGACAATGGCACTTCAGACAGGGCTTTAAGGGAAGCAAGGGGTTCAAGTCTGTCATGAAGGATGCTGTCACTGGCTGGGCCCTGGAGACCAAATACTAACAATCATAGCAACCTTTACTGTCAGGGAGGCCCAGCGTCCTGGCCCATGGTGGCCCCATATGGGAGAGTGTTCACCCGATGAGGTGTCCCCTTTTCTTTTTGTTCCCATGCCACTCATCCTGGTGTGGAATGAGCAGCGGGCCAAGAGAGAAAGTAGAAGGCAGGCTGTCTAGGCCTGGCATCTTTAGGAGGAACTGTCTGTACTTCCCTAGGGAGGGGGCACCAGCCATGGGGCTTTCCAACGGCCTGGCCCCCCAGGGGCATCTTGCAGGCAGCCCTGTAGGGGGCATGCAGTTCTAGAACTGGCCTCTCCCACTTACTTGCACACCAGTTAGAAGTTACAGAGCTGGCCTTCTGGTTCTTACTGCCAACACTGCATCCGCCCTTCACCTCTGCCTTTCTCCCTTGGCAATTAAGGTGCAGAAGGCTCTCCTGATGTTATGGTTTTGGGGACCTAGATCATTCTCAGGGAAGTCACGCCCCTCTTTCTGACTCACTGTTCCACCACAACTTTTCCTCTGTTTGAAAGAGACCAAGACTCCAGGCTGAGAGGTTTTCCTTCTTCCTTTTCCTTCTCGTTCTGCCTCCATTCTGTTTGGAGGGAGACGTGGCCACAAGGAGAGGAGCAGGGTAGGAGTTGGGGAAAGGCCACAGTTCGATGAGCCAAGCCTTCAAGAATAAAGGGCTGGGCGCCTGGGTGGCTCAGTCGTTAAGCGTCTGCCTTCGGCTCAGGTCATGGTCCTGGGGTCCTGGGATCGAGTCCCACATCGGCCCCCTGCTCAGCGGGAAGCCTGCTTCTCCCTCTCCCACTCCCCCTGCTTGTGTTCCATCTCTCGCTGTGTCTCTCTCTGTCAAATAAATAAAAACTTAAAAAAAAAAAAAAGAATAAAGGGCTTAGTAATGGGAGGGGTGACCACTTGGTTTCCATCTTTCCACCACAGAAGGAGCTGAACTACAGCAGGAGGGACTTCAACAAGAAGTTTCAAAAACCTATTCAGAAAGAGCTGGGACATCCACGAGCTAAGCACAAGAACTATTTGGAAGATGGTTCTGAGCTATTTCTGCAAATAGATAAGTCTCATTCCCCTGGAACAGTGTTTGGGACAGGACCAGATGAGCCCTTGGGACCCTCACAGGGCATGCCTTAGGCAGCCCCCTGGACGGAGCTCTCCATGGCCGAAGGCTGATGCACGCCCAGTGGGCACTAGGTGGCACCCCAGCCCCAGAGAGGCCTCCGTAGCCCTGGACAGGTTGAGCAGCCCAGGGAGGCTGATCTCTATAGAGCCCTCAGGGGCTCTGCATCTCTAACTGCCCTCAGCCTTGCAAGGAAGCCTTAACTCTGCAAGAAGCCTTTCTCCCAGCTGTTTTGCTAACAACTATATATTCTAGAACAAATTAGGATTAGGAGCAAGGATGGAATGGATTGAAGAGTCAGAGCAGGGGTAGGGTGGGGCAGAGATGAAGGCCTGGCTGGGATGGGAGAGATGGGTGTACTGGGGCAGTGGCTCTGTTTACCCAGGTTTGGGGAGACAGGGAGGGGAGCTAGCTGGGTTAGGGATCCTAGTGTGAGGGGTGGCTGTGGCATAAGGAGGCCGCTGACCTGGGGTGGGGGGCGGACACACCGTGCTTTGTCCTGTACCACCCGGAACAGTGCCCAAACACAGGAGGGGTGCAGGGTACATTGCGGGGGTGAATGTAGGGTAAGGGACGGGGTGCTTAGCAGGGATAGAATGGGGAGGTCAGGATGAAGCGGAAAACCCAAGCTGCTAAGGCACAGGCAGGAGGGATACTGGTGGCAGTGGGGAAGGTGAGAGCCGACATTAGCTGGGCTTAGTGGAGGGAGGGTTTGTTGGCACTGCCGTTTTGATGACCACCATAGACCACTGGCTCCACAGAGAGGAGCCACCATAACCCCCCTCTCATCCCTCCTCTACATGCACACGCATGCGTGCACACATGCAGTTCACACACGCATGCATCCACACCCCCCTTCTCTGTGAGCCATTTCCCTTTTAAAGTAGAGACAGATGCCCTCCCCAGGTTATAACTAACAAGCATCTGACCAGTCCACAGGGGGCTTCACTTGGAACCCCACCTCCCTCCACCCCACCCTCCCACCCCCTCCATCCTCTGCCCCTCAGGCCTAATGCTCCACAACTCTTCTGTCCTCCCCAGTAATCCAGCTGGGCCTGGAGGTGGGAGCAGCTTCCAGTCTGGAAGCCCTGGGTGGCCTGGACCCCTCCTCGGGCTGGCAGGCTATTTTTGCATTTCCTTTCGTTTGCTCCCAGCCAGGAGGGGCCCTAGGAGGAGAGTCTGAGGACCACAACAGGGGTTTGGCTTGGCTGCAGGGAGGAAGGGTGCAGGGAGGAAGGAAGGGCCACCTGCCCAGAGCCCGGTGGTCCTAGCCCCTGGTCCCCACAGACTCTCCCTCCAGCCCTGGGAGCTGCTGTCCTGGCCTCCTGGGAGCCACACCTTGCCACTCCTGTGGCCTCCAGTCCTCGGCATGGGGTTTATCAGGCCCTCTACAGTTTCTCCGGGTTTCTTCCATAGAGGACCTGGAAGCTTTCCTTTCCAGCTAAGGAACATCTTCTCACTGCCATGTTAGCTCTTCCCTTCTCACTTTTCGAGAGGTGGGGAGCTAAAAACATAAAACTGAGCGCCTGTCCTGGCGCTAACCTGCCTGCCTAGTCCTCACTCTGCTCATTTCAAAGCGGGGGTCAAAGGGCAGCAGACAGCAGTTTTGTTACCCGGCTTCCCCAGCAGACATTTGTGAGCAGCTAGTGGGCAGGAGCCCGGGAGCCCAGGACAGCTGCAGGGAGGCCCAGCGGGGCTGGCCCAGGGGCTGGGATCCACGCCTCCACGGCTCCCACGTACCAGGGCTTGCTGGATAAAGGCCCCCAAGACAGGGCTGCACCCGCAACACTGTAAATCTGGTCTGTTTTCCACTGGCATCCTCCAATTTCTTTCTGGAGCCCTCATTTAATATGAAAGTAAGGTTTTAATATCTATTTTATATCTGATTTTCTCACCAAAGAAGGACATCAAACTGTAATGGCCGTCCCATACTCATGATGCCTCTGGTCCCGCGGTGACTTCAGACTGGCCCTGTCCTTTGCTCTCCCCTCTCCTCTCTGCCTCACACCCTGAAGCTCTCCCTCTCCCGGTGCCCTTTCCCTTGGCGTCCCTCCTCCCTGCCCCCAATCTCTTCTCCACCTTGAATTCATGGCACCCTTTTGCCTCTCTTCACATCAAACTTCCTGAAAAAGTATTCCACACTCTTGGCCTTTCCTTCTCCCACTTACTCCTTACCCCTGGGGCAACCATTTCCCACCCTGCGGAAACGCTCGCTCTCCAAGATGGCTGTGCCTCAAAGGGCTTTAGCCCTGAGTCTCATCTCTTTCTGTATTTAGAGCTAGCTGCTATTCCCTGAGCCCTCTCTGCACCTCACTCCTTCTGTGTTTCTTCCACACGGCTCCAGCTTCTCTTGGTGCTCTCCCCCTCATCCTTCCTTCCGTCTCCGGATATCTGCGCTGACTTTTCTACCACCCTCCTGGTGACCTCACTGACGCCCATGGCTTCAATCATCAGCTCAACAGTGAAGATTCCCAGCTCTGTAGCTCTAACCTAAACCCTCTCCTGAGCTCTAGATCAACCGGTCAGTAGTCTGAAGACGCTTGGATCGCCTTCAGTCACCTCAATTACCCAGGACTGAAACCAGAACTTGTGTCTTCTCTGGGACTCCCTGCTGCCTAACTGCCAGTCCCTGGGATGCAGCCTGACGGCTCCCAAAGGAGTATAGGCTTCAGGTCAGACAGCTCGCCATTTACACTACATGCTCTGTGATCTTGGGCAAGTAGCTTCACCCCTGTAAACCTCATTTCTCCCATCTGTAAAATGGGGGTAATAATGGCAGCTACTTCACTGAGTTAGATGCATGAAATGATGGAGGTAAAGTGCTTACCACGTTGTCAGCCCATAGCAAGTGCTTGATATATATTAGCCACCAAGAACTGGAAAAATAAATGGCTCTTAAATTTGTGTTCAGGGGCTCCTGGGTGGCTCAGTCGTTAAGCGTCTGCCTTCGGCTCAGATCATGATCCCAGGGTCCTGGGATCCAGCCCTGCATTGGGATTCCTGCTCAGCGGGGTGGTTGTTTCTCCGTCTCTCTATTCCGCACCCCCCCCCCCGCCCCCGCTCATGTTCTCTCTCGCGTGTGCTCTCTCTTTCTCAAATAAATAAATTTTTAAAAAATCTTAAAAAAAAAAAAAAGCAGTGGATTTAAAAAAAAACAAAACAAAATTTCTGTTCAGTTACTCAAGCCAGGAGCTGGGAGTCATCCTCAACTCTTCTCATTTTTCCTTGAACTCTATGCAAAAAGCCACTGAGAATGGTCAGTTCTCCCTGCCAAGGCCTTCATTCATGCCCTGACCATCCCTCGCCCGGACTACAGCACAGAGGCCCCACTGGTATCTCGCAGACTCCAGTGCCATCCCCGCTCCTCTTGGGTGCTTCCCGAACTGTCACACTTCTGAATTCATGGGGGTAGATCAAATTGAAGTGAGGGTTCAGAAAGGACCAGTGGTGTGGAGGGGCCGAGAGTCTGCATTTCCAGAAAGTGCCAGGATCCCAAGACTGCTGGTCCAGACCCCACTTTGGTTAGCAAAGCTCTATTCTTCCTCTAATTCTCTTTCTAAAAAAACAGATGTGATCATAACAATCCCCTGCCCAGAAATCTTTGATGAACTTCACAATGTTACCTAAACTGCCCTTCGGGGTTGCTTCCTCCTATTCTGTCTTACACAGCATATGCCCTGGCCACACACAAGCTTCTCAAAATGCCATGCATTTCCATCGCTTTGCACCTTCGCTCATGCTGCTTCCTCCGTGGGGAATGCCTCTCCTTATCTTCCCTGCCTCTTGGAAGCCCATCCCTTTTCCCAAGACTCCGCATAAGTGTCACCTCCTCTAGGAAGCCTTCCTCCACCTTCATGGCAAACGTACTCATGCTTTCTGCTGTGTCTCCTCCTCTCTTTGTTTACACCACTATAATCGCATGTATCCCATCTCATTATAGTTACTGTCTACTTGGCTGTCCTCCTAGTTAAATTTTAAGCCAGTTGTCTAATCTGTCTTTGTGTCCCAAGAACTTGACACCGAGTAGACAGTGAGATAGGAGTGCAAGAGAAGGAGGGAGGTGGGTGCAGGGGGAAGTCGAAACTTAAGTCCATCCGAGCGCCTGCCTGCCAGGACTGCGCTCCTGATTAACACACCATCGCCCCCTGGTGGCAGTGTCCCAAAATTGCTGGTCCAATGTCTTTGGAAGGGTCATAGGTACTTCTTTTAAAGGACAGATCAGCATCACCACCCTGGAAATCAAGATCCCCAAAGCCGCCGCCAGCCATCATTGACGTCTTCTCAGTCCTCGGTACCCCTCTCAGTACAGGTTTCTACATACACAAGGTAAGCCATGCACACGTATTTCAAGCCAGCAATAAAGTGAAGGCAGCCTACCCTCTGGTTTTTCTCCCACTGCTGTGAGTTCAGACTCCTGGCTCGGCTCACTGGTTCCGTACACATTGATGGCGCGCACACGGAATTTATACTCTCGGTCAGGAAGCAGGTCCTGGACGTTAAAAGAGGTGCTGCGGCATGTGGCTAGTTCCTTCCACGTTTTGTCCACCGAGTCCCAGATCTCGACGCTGTAGGACTGCACGGCACTGCCCCCATCATATGAGGAGCCATACCAGGACAGGGTCAACGAGGAGCTCCGGACGTCAGAGGCGCAAGGCGTGCCGGCTGGGGGGTCTGGCTTGTCTGGGGACAGAGAAGCACAACATCACCCACGTCTTCAGAATTGCAGGGAAAGAACCTTTCTAGATTAGCATTGTCTTGGAGGAGAAGCCCAGAGAACCCGAGCTGACAGCCCTGGTCCTGGCTCTCCTCTCCTCACCTACACGGTCACACCTGTGCACAAATACACCTACGCAGAAAGCCCCACAAATACCTATCTGCTCAAAAAAAAAAAAAACCCTCTTTTTTTTTGGCTAGTTTTCCAGCCTACAAGTCATGATTTCCTGTACTTCGCCTCAGTCCTAAACATATTTCTCTGAGTAAACAGATCTAGGAAGCTGCCCAGAAGGCGTGGACTGCTTCCCATCAAAAATATGTTTTGAGAGAGAATTTAATGTGTGCGTGTGTGTCTGTCAGGCCCTAGGCCAGTGGCCTGTGACATAACGAGGGTCAGTCTCCACTTTCTCTGGGACTTGGGGAACGCCTGCCCCACGGAGAGGCAGAATAGCACAGTGAGCTCTGAAGTCAGACAGATCTGGGTTTGAACACGGCTCTGTCTCCCTTCACTACTTGTTAACCTCTCTGTGCCTCAGTTTCCTTGTCTGTAAGCAATGTGGATAACACTAGCAATTGGATCACAAGGCTGCTGTGAGAAGTTCCTAGAAAAGTGGCTGGTGTGCATAGTCATTACTATCATTATTGCAGGAGTTTATTTCTCACTTTATAATATGTAAAACATTACTTCTACCCTACCTCTTTTATCCCCATAGGACCAGGATAAAATGAGAAAGAATTTCAAAAGCAAACCGCAGCAGCAAATCACAACCACCCCTGACTAAGGGCTGGAAAATGAGTGGAGGACACAAGCGAGAAGCAGCCCCTTTGGCTGGCTGCCTCCCTCGTCAGGCCAATAACGCTGCCGGCTTCAAGGCAAATCACGCTAGCCTAGATTTTAGTGGGGCGATCGGGTTTTGCTGATTTTGTCGGTCGCTCCTCTGAACAAAATTCTCCTGTTTTTCAGATTTTGTTTTTAGAGGTGGTTGATTTCGCTACAGATACCAGTATTCAGTAACCTCCATCTCGCACCCCCCAAGGCAGTCTGAGGTGTAGAGTTCCCCAAACTAGCAATTAAAACCATGCTTTTCAAGCTATGTCATTTTATAAGCTATGTGACCTCAAGCGAATTCCTTAACTTCCAAGATTTCCAAACTTCCAGTTCGTCTTTTTATTGGGACAATGGTGCTAATATGCATCTACCTTGTAGGGGTTTTGTAAGCACCCAAAGAAGCAAACCCAGGTGAAGTACTTGACTCCTACTCTCCCTCCCTTCGGCAAGGCTGGAAAGCCAGAGAATTCTTGCAAATGACTTTGTGCAAACAGGGGAGGAAAAAAACATTCCGTTGGCTTGTGTACGTGTGTACCCACACTCACACACACGCACGCACACACGTATTTGTTCTCACCCCTCCCCCAGGCCCCGCGGCTTCTCCCTCCCGGCTGAGGACACCTTGTCCCGAGACCGCCCGCCCATCCCCGCACAATCCCAGCCTGGGCCTCGCGTGGAGTGTTTCTGGGATTGTGACAGAGCTACTTTTCACCATTGGCAGTCACTCTGGAGTCCTCCTGGGATGGACTCACTTTCGCTGGTTGTTTAAAGTGTTCTCTTAGAAAAACTATTTGTTCTGAAAGATGTATTGGTCTTTTTAGAAATATTTCTGGTGTTGGCTAAGATGTTTATTACTCTCAACTCTCGTGGAGGCAAGTGCTTCAAGTCCTCTCAAGACCCGGCTAAGGAAGTTAAAAAAGCCTAAAGAGGGATGGAAGACAGACTCACTGCTCCCCCCAGGAAAACTGCCTGGGAAGTGTCTCATCGGACACATTTAGAGTCATGTAGGTTTATAAGACAAACGCACATACACCCCACAGACTGATTTTTCTCCCCTCTGTGTCGGTGAAGCTAACGTTGAGAAATGGGTATTGCAAAAGAGGTGCTATTTGTACCCTACCCTGTCCCAGATGTCTCTTGGCTGAAAGGGTCAGAAAGACTGACATATGATATATGTCACGCCCTGTAGCACAAGAGAAGATGCAAAATTTGGGGTGGGGGACTTTATAATTCCTAGCGAAGCTTCAGTGCTTTCAAGGAATTTGATTCCAAATTGAGGAGTTCAGACAAGGTTCAAGTCTAAGTCTAGGGGCCTGGAAGCGCCCACCCCCAGGCCTGCCCTTAGGGTAGGTCTACTCTTCCACTGACAAGAGCCTCACACAGAGGCTGCGCCAGCCAGGGACCGAAACCCTCGGAACAGAACAAACATCCTCAGAACAGGGGCCTGTGAGCCTCCCCTCCACACTAAGGACACAGAGGCACTTGGGCTGGGACGGGGACCCTGGGCATGGCCTGGTGAAGGCAAAGCGGACTCAGTGTCTAGAATCCTAAGCTCCATGCTGCCTTGGAATTCTCCCATGGCTCCCTGGAGACTTGACTGTCACAATGGGAAGCGCTGAGTCTAAGGGAAAAGTCTCTGATGGCACCAGCCCCAGGATTTTCTGTTCAGTTCTGGGAAAATGGAGGATCTCCTCTCTACTACCTCTCACTGGAGGTCTCACGTGCTGTGTGTCGTATCTGTGGCCCACCTGGACCTCCCTTCACTGCGCCTCAACACCAAGGAAAACTGGAAGCCAGTGCTTGCTATCTAAGCTCAGGGCAGCTTTTAGAGAAGGGCAGCGGGTGTGAGACGCCCCCCCCCCCCCCCCAGGGTCATCTACCTGGATGATCCTGGCCCTTGAAAGCTAAGGCACTTTGCTTGCTAAGAATACCCAGCTAGCCAGTGCCAGAGCCAAAAGGAGCCTCCAAAACATCTCCAGAGCCCTGTTCCAGGGGCCTGCTTTTTTACAGGCTATCAGGCAGAATAAGATCAAGAAGCATCTTGCTTAAACCCACGCCAAGCATCACAAAGGGAAATCTCCTGCCTTTAGAAATCCTGGGAGTTCCAAGCTCAGATAGTAGCTGGGGATTACTGGGTATTTGGAGATTCTCTCCACTTTGTTTTTGTCCTTTAAAGCTATGCAAAGTGACCTGTTTTTCTCCTGCTGGACAAGTTACTGGAAGGAATGCATCTGGGTTAGCTGCTCTCTGGGGCCCCTCCCTCCCCCCCTCCCCCCCCCCCAGAGCGGGAAGGGCTGGTGTCGGCTGAGGCTCTCAGAACATCACAGACTCCTGTGCTGCCCTTTAAACCGTAAGCCTTTAAAATAGTTAAACATTGCTCATTCAAACTAACCCAGTGAAAGGCTACTTTTTATTACCATTTTAAAAATAGGAGTCATAGCCTAGATGAAAAGAAAATGGTATTTGAAACGACAGACAAGAAGAGAGGTTTACTGCTAACCAGCAGAAGTTGTGTTAATTCGGCCTTATTTAGCTGGCCTGCAAACGGATGCTTCCAAAGTGCTTGAAAACTGCCTGGAGAAGCCCGAACAATTCCTATCTCATCCCGTTTGTATTTGACATCTACTTAATAAGCCCTGATCAGATCATGCACAGATGCCCCCTAGAGACAACAGGCAGGTAAATCTGGGCCTAATCCAGGTTTACTTTGGACTAATGCTAAATCCATGGGCTCTGAATGAATGTGGCTTTGCCGGATCCATCAATGCAAGTCCTCCTTTTATTGAGCAATTCTATTCTTAGCTCTATGAGGGGGAGACAGACAGAAAGCCCGTTCCCCTCCATTCCATTCCCCTCCCAGGACGGCATTTAACATGCTGCTCCTGCCAGCTGGCGGGCAGCCACGCCAATGGCCCTGTCAGCACTGGCCGAGGAGAATGAGAAACGAAACCATAAAAGGCCAGAACTGCAGCCCCGCGGTGGTGCTGGGGGAGGGGAGCTGGTGGCACTGCGGGGGGCCAGCCAGAGTGGGGGCGGGGGCACTGGTCGCAGAAAAGCAGTTCAAAGGAGGTGACCCCCAGGTTCCCCAAGCTGGGGCAGATAAGAGAACACCAAGGAAAACTGGAAGCCGATGCTTGCCGGCGGGGGGGGGGCCCTTAGGGCCGAATCAATAGTTCAGGTACACGTCTAAATGTGTAGGCAAACTGGGTCACTAGAGCCAAGCCCCCAAATGTTCTTGACTCCTGGGGGAGAATTATTGAAATGAACATCCGGAGTCATCAAAGAGAGAAAGAGTGAGAAAAAGTTGTCTCCTGCCTTTTTATAGATGAGAAACCTGTTCCCTGACCTGTTAGCACACTGGCCTTCCCAGATTTAAAACTCCTGATCTAAAGCAGAAAAAGAAAGGCGATCAGATCAGTAACCATCAGGCCAAAGGCCTTCACACACACAACCTCTGACGGCCCACAGATGCGCAGAGACATGGCCTGCTATCCATCTGCCCACTCCTTCCTCTGCTGTTCCTTTGCTGTCCTGAGCACCTGCCATGTCAGGGCTCAAGGAGCTGAGCACAACCCACAGTGTGGGACCAGTTAGCAAGGTATTTTGACATTTCAGGAGAGAGTCCACCAGGGCATGAAAAACAGTGACTGGGATGGAGAGGAAAAAGTGAACTTGAAAATCAGTCTGGAGAGAGACTCAACTCCATACTGCAGGAGGTGAGAAAAAGGAGTGGATGTAGGACTGGGAGGTCACAGTGACCTCCAAAGGGTGGTCCCAGCAGACTCATGGGGGGGGGAGGGAGGCCACAGGGAGGCGAGGAAGCCGAATCAAAGTGGAGACTGGCCACCTTCAGGGGGCATGGCCATGAAGACGGCAAGAGAGAGATGGTGGGGCAGGCAGAGCAAGATGGGATATTGCAGGCGTACACACTCCTGTGCATTTGGCTGGGATGACAGAGCCCTGGCAACATTTATGGGAGAAGCAGAGAGGTGAAGACGAGAGAGGGGGGCACAGATATGCAGACACCTGTAGGTGCGGGGCACGAAGTGGTGCAGGTTCATGCCTGCCACCTCCGACTTCTCAGGGAAGCCAGAGGCCAGGGCCTGCAGGGTGACAAGCGATCACAGAGACTCAGGGAGGACACTGAGCTGACTGACGCCTCCACCTGGACACCGGCAGAGCCCAGCACTGAGTCTGCGGGTCGTGATCTTCTGCCCGCGGTGCCCCCAGAACCAGGCGCAGGAGCAGGGCAGTGGAAGGCAGCACTAGTTGAAGGCGAGGATTGGCAAGGGGACTGAGTGGTGGGGGAGAGGGAAGGGAGTGGACCCCAGGGACAGGGAGCGAAGGTGCCGGAAGAATGGGTCTGGAGTAGTGCAGCTCAGGGTTTCCAAAGGCTTGAAAGAGAGAAGCCAGGAGGGGATTCGTAGGAACAGGAAAACACTGTAGGCTGGGCGGCAGGGTCTGGGCTTCTCCAGAAGCATGAAGCCCTGCCAGAGAGAGGGGGCAGGGAGAGGGCACACGGGAGCGTGAGAGGCTGTGGGCAGGGTGCCGAAGGAGTAGGCTCCAGGGAGATGAAGCCCTGAGGCCCCCCGTCCTGCTAGGGGCCTCTGCCTTCCGTGTCCTCTGACCCCCAGGCCACCCCGTCCCCAGACTCACCCACGACAGTGAGGTTGACCTGGGCCTGCCTGCTGCCCAGCTTGTTCTCCACCACCAGAGTGTAGCAGCCACAGTGTTCGTGGCGCGTGGCCAGGATGGTGAGCCTGCTGCCATTCTCGCTGTTCTCCACCTTGATGTGCTCGCTCTCCTGGATCTGGGGGCAGAGGGTGGGGCAGGCACTGCAGACTTGAGCCAGGAAAGGAGAAGGGCTCCGACCCCCACTCCCCACCCTTAGGGAATGCTGTTGGACAAGCGGTATGGGGCTCTGGACTCTGGGCTTCCCCTTAAGGCCCCTCCTCTCCTGCGTCCAAAGCCAAGGCTCCCTGAGGTGGTCCAGATCTGGGGTGAGCAGGGACGGTGCTGAGCAGGGCCTGGCAGATGAGCTCTGTCTGCACTTGCTGCCCCAGACCAGAGCTGAGGAGGGTCCCATATCTCAGACATGTCTGAGCAGAGTCCCCTACAAAGGCCACCCCAGCGTGTTCTGACCTCTTCTGTGCTAATACTGGAACCGCTAGCCACATGTGGCTACTTAAATTGTAATTAACTAAGTGAAATAGACCAAATATCCATCAACTGATGAACGGATAAACAAACTGTGGCATATCCAGACAATAGAATATTATTTGACCATAAAAAGAATGAAGTACTGATTTACGCTACAACAAGAATACATACTATACGGTTCCATTTATATGAACTGCTCCGAATAGGCAAATCCATAGAGACAGAAAGTAAGTTAGTGGTTGCCAGGGCCTGGGGAAAAGGGAGGAATGGCTGCTAATGGGTCCAGGGTTTCTTTTTGGGGTGATGGAAATGTTCCCGAATTAGATCATTGTTATGGTTACACAACTGGTGAATATATTGAAAACCACTGAATTGTACACTTTAAAAGGTCAAATTTTATGGTGTCTGAATGTTATGGTGTATATAACAAAGCTGTTACAACGATTTTTATTAATTACAATTTAATTGATTGTACTAGTCACACTTCAAGTGCTAGTAGCCACATATGGTGGTGGCTACCATATTGGATAATGGATACAGAACATATCCATCACCAGAGAAAGTTCTTTTGTCCCCAAAGGGGACCTGGCCAAATGTCTCTGAAAAGGGAGAGATTACATCTTCCTTCAGACACCACCAGGCCAGACAGAGCACAGAGCAAGCATCCTTTGGGACGATAAGGCAGGCTTCTCAGCTTCATCTTTTGAGACCAGTCCTCCATTCCTCCCTGGTACTAGCCTCCCATCTGGGCCTTAGGACAATTTGAATGGTTTGGAAACAGAACAGCAGAGAACTCAGAAGAAATCTTCACATCCTCTGCAAAGTTCCTGATTCAGTGCCAGCCACCGTCTGGGACCTTTGTTGATCACATGTAAGAGGCACACATTACCAATATGGGCTCAGTGGAACAGGTGGGCTCCCCACGTCCCTTTAAGCTGGTTGTTCAGAAAGTCAGACATTTCTTTCATAGGATCATTATTAGAAATGGTATATTTCTGGGCCAGTAAGCCAAGGTTCTATTTAATGTACAATTTATGTATCCAAATACTCGGATTCACTTTTATCCCTTCAGCACGTGGTAAGTTGAAGTTGTTACCACAGATAGGATTCAGTGGGCTAGCCCAGAATCACAGAAGGCTCACAGGGTCTGAGAGGTCCTTTAGGTCACTGGTTCTATTTTCCTGACTCTGAGTAGAATTCTGGACTAAAATATCAAAATCAGGTGGGGGGCATGCGTGGTTTCCTTTTTTTCCTTCATACTGTTCTCTGTCACACAGATGGTCTGTAAAGCAGGTATTAATGGTAGATTCAGAAGCAAAGGTTATTAACAACTCAGATGTGGGGGGTGGGGACAGGTGGGAGAGGGCCCTCCCCTCCCATTTCTAAGGCCTGGCTGATCAAAATGATGCTGCCGCCATGACAGCATTTCTCATCCCCTTCGGCCCAGGGGCTGGGAGGGTCATTCTCGGGCCACTCCCCTCCCTCACTGACCTGCTTTCGGAACTTCATCCAAGTACAGGTGATGGGCTGGGTGCCTGCCACTTTACCAAACAGCTCCACGGACTCTCCTGCGCGCACCTTTTGGTCCTCAGGAAACTGGATGATCTGAGGGGGCATGGCTGCGAGAGGACAAGTGACAAAGTGAGCAATGAGGAAGGAGCCTCGGACAGACTGATCTCACTCAGTGCTGCTGTCCACACTGGTCTGTTCCTCTCTCGCCTTCTAGAGCCTTCAGGGTAACACTGAGGACAGCGGCCACTGCTCCAGAATGTCTAAACTCATGGGCCTGCTAGGTTGGTTCATGTCTTTATTTGGATTCTTCCAAAATGGCCCACACAATTTACATGGCATAATTTTCCATGTGTCAATTGCTCTGGAATTTGCATCTTACCCTAAATTTTTTAATCTACCTGCTAAGTCCTTTAATTTTTTAAATGATTTTATTTATTTATTTGACAGAGAGAGAGAGAGCAAGAGAGAGAGAGAGCAAGCAAGAGAGAGAGAGAGAGCCAGAGAGCACAAGCAGGGGGAACAGCAGAAGATGTAGGAGAAGCAGGCTCCCCGCTGAGCAGGGAGCCCGACACCCAGGGAGCTTGATCCCAGGACCCTGAGATCATGACCTGAGTTGAAGGCAGATGCTTAACCAACTGAGCCACCCAGGTGCCCCCTCCTAACTCCTTTATTAATTAAGCAGCACCTTGCCTTCGAACCATCAGGTTACCCTAGCTGACAGGTTCAATAGGGTTCACGTCCTCAAATGTCTTTCACTGGGAAACAGACAAGGCTCTATATGACAAGGACATACAGAATACAGCATTAAGACAGCACAGAGTGGATCACCTCCTTAAATGGCAGCGTGGAGGGCAGAGGGTTAGGCAGAATTTCACAGAAGGGATAGGAAAGTCACTCATACTGTGTGATGCCGTATGATGTCCCTACAGCTAGGGACGCTACAGGGGAAGCAGGAGAAAAGACAAGTAGTGAGAGAGGGTAGGGTACCAGGCTGTGCAGAGGCTCTTGGGGAAAGTTTGGTCTGAATAATGCAGAGCTTGAATCAGGGAGGGGCAGTGGTGGTCTCCTGGGACCCTATACCAGTGCTCAGTCTAGCTGGGCAAAGGAAAAACCCCTCATGGCAGATGACCCTTGCCCCCAAATGCTCCTGGTGGCCAATTACCTGCCTTCGGAGGTGTCTTGGGGGCGGGTTTCTTTTTCACAGTTGCATCACCTGAAAAAGAGACATTCACAGGTTATTTTCTGTCAATCTGGCTTTTCACAAAGCTCCCAAATCCTAGGAGCCTTGCCCACTGCCCCTGCCCCAGGCAGAGCCCTCACTTGAATGTGTTTTTCAGGAGATCTTGCACTCCTGCATAGACAAACTCACAACTGAATGAATATCAGTTCTCAGGGTGGGGGAGGAGGCCCTCTGTAAGGGTTTCTGGAGCCTCCATTGAGATAAAAACTCAAAAATGCTTGAGTCTCCGTTGGTCCATTTCAACGATGATAACTCCACACTCAGTAACTATTCTCTCACCCGAACTTCAGGAAACTCAGACAGGAAATTATGTCAGACAAACCATCTAAAATTAGCCTTTGGTGTGGATCCAAGGGTCTCAGGCTTCCTTTGGGTCACAGACTGTGGACTAGTGGCTTTCATTGTTTTAGTGTTTGCTGAATGGATCGATGAATGAATGAATAAATGAATGAACCCACCAGACGGTCTCTTCTATTCCTACTCCATTCCTTCCACTTTCTCCAAGTAACTCAAATAAGAAAAATGACCCAAACAGACCAAATTCACAGCACAAACCTATTCATTTGGCTAAATAACAATATGATGAATACCAAAAATACCCTCAGCGATTTTCATGGCTTGTTTTCATCTTTCTTGCAGGTCTTTAATCAAAACCTATTTATCCAGGTGGAATGAGAATCTATGCACACACAAATATCTGTATGTGAATGGTTATGGTGGCTGTATTTGTGATTGCCAAAAGCTAGAATTTATCCAATTGTCCCCCAACTGGAGAATGGATGAACTATGGTATAGTTATACAATGAAATACTACTTATCAAGAAAAAGGAACAAACTACTGATACACAGAACATAGATGAATCTCAATGACTCATCTTTCTCTAAGAGAGGCCAGACTCAAAAGGCTATGAACTGTATAATTCTATTTCTATGCCTCATTCTGGAAAAGGCAAAACTATAGGGGCAGAGAACAGATTAGCGGGGGGTGGGGACAGGGCGTGACCGTTAAGGGGCACAAAGACATGTTTTAAGGTGGGGGAACCGTATTTTGATTATGGCACTAGTTACATGGCTATATGCAGCTGTCAAAATTCACAGAACTGTGTCCTAGAAAGGGTGAACTTTACTGTATATAAGTTATACCTTAATACAAAAAAATGGGAGTCACTTAACCAATGAGATCTTCCCTAACCACTCTATATCAAATAGCAACCCCCTGCCCCCAGCTCTTCTCATCTCCCTTACCCCCACTTTATTATCCCCCCCCATGGCACTTAGCACCATATAACAAACTATATATTTACTTGTTTATTTACTGTCTGCCCTTCCCCTATGTCTAAAGCAAAAGGTTTTCGAGGGCAGGGACTTTTTCTTTTTTGCTCACTGCTGTAGACTCAGTGTGCCTGGGACAGAGGAGGCACTTGGTAACTATTTATTGAAGGAATGAGCAGTGGTAACGTTAGCAATTATTCACCCACAAAGCTTCACCTCTGCAGATTACGGAGAAGCAGCCCTGTGTCCTGGCTTGGACATTGCTGTGTGCCCACAGGCAAGTCAGCTGACTTTGCGGATTATCAGCTGTGCATCTGTGAAACGGAGAGTGCGGCTACCCACCTGAGAGCCACGCGAGGACTGTGTGAGGAGGTGATCTCTGAGATCACAGAGCTGATGACTACCAGGCATGTGGTGAAGCCCAGGGTGAGGCCCGCTTCCACCAAATGCACCCTGGCGTGTCACCGTTATCGATCCGCCTGTCCATCTCACCGAAACTTACTGAGGGCATGCTGTGTGCCCGGCAAATGCCAGTCAGCACACATCCCTAACCTGGGAACTGAGAGGAAAACCACACACATGTAAGAAATCAGAGCTTGTCCTCAAGGGCTTAAATGTCAAGGCGTGTGGCCCACAGGAAAGGCTTTTTTTTTTTCCTTTTGTCATAAAGGATATTGATAGGACAACTGGCAAAATTTGCATAAGGTCAATAAATTAGATGATAGTATTGTATCAATGTTAATTTCATGTTTTGATCACCAAACTGTGGTTTTTATAAAGGACTGTCCTTGTTTTTAGGAAATATACACTGAAGTATTTGAGTGTTGAGGATACCATGTGTGCAACTTACTTTCAAACTACTCATAAAAATTATATGTACAAATATGTATATATGTGCATATGTGTGTGTAGAGAGGTAGAGGGAAGGAGAAAGGGAAAAAGCGAGGGAGAAAAAATATATGATAAAGCAAACATGGTAAAATGCTGATATTTAAGGAATCAGAGCAAAGCGTATACAAGAATTATTTGTACTATTTTTGCAACTTTAAGTCTGAGATTATTTCAAAATAAAAGTTAAATAGAAAGTTTTTTTAAAAGGTTTTATCCAAGGGTGCCTGGGTGGCTCAGTCGGTTAAGCATCTATCTGCCTTCGGCTCAGGTCATGATCCCAGGGTCCTGGGATTGAGCCCTGCATTGAGCTCCCTGCTCAGTGGGGAGCCTGCTTCTCCCTCTCCCTCTGCCTGCCATTCCCCCTGCTTGTGCTCTCTCTCTCTGTCAAGTAAATAAATAAAATCTTAAAATAAAAATAAAAATAAAAAAATAAAAGGTTTTATCCAGGGGGCACCTAACTGGCTCAATCCTTAGAGCATGCGACTCGTGATCTCGGGTGGTAAGTTCAAGCCCTACGCTGGGTGTAGAGCCTACCTAAAAAAAAAAAGAAAAAAAGAAAAAAAAAAGTTTTATCCAGACAACACGATTAGGTTGTTCAAATGAAGGAGAAAGAGCATGCACTGTGGGCTGAGGGGATGACTAGGCAGGGATCGATGGTGGGACACAGGACGGAACTCAGGGCTACAGAACAACTGAACTGGAGACAGAAAGGCCCCATGGTTCAGGAACAGAGAGTGGCTTGAGTTGAGGATCACGGTGATGTTTGGTGGAGGCTGTCCAGAGTGCGGGGCTGGGATTAGAGAACAGCGGTATGAAGGCAGTGTGACAATTTAAATTAAGGAAAATAAAAAATTCAGTTCCTCGGTCATAGTAGTCATGTTTCAAGTGCTCGATAGCCACACGGGGCTCGTGGCTACCATACTGCACAGACACAGAGCATCGCTGTCCTCACAGTGCTGGTCTAGAATCCCAAGTCTGAGAGGTAGGTCTTTGTCCACAGTGAACAGGGAGTCCTCACGCAAACAGCAGTCCAGCTGGGCTTGAGGACCCCTGGAGGTCTCCTCACCTCCTGGGGACAAGGCTATCCAATTCAGAGGCTACTGCCATCCTTTGGGAAAGAAGTGATCAAGGTCCAACCTTGGTAAAGGCAGCAAAAAAGAAAACACAAATAAGAGACAGAAAAAAAGTTAAAACAATTAGGGGCTGAAGGGAGGTACAAAGATTCCTTAGAGATTTCTGGCTTGGATAAATGGGGAAAATCCTAGTGACAGAACACAGAACTTGGGAGTGAGAGAGGAGGCATTTAGCTTAGTCCGAGTGAATGTGGTAGATGAAAGAATTAAACCCGCTTGTAGGCTAGAAGCCCCGGATCAGAATTCTAGAGGGAGGCTGGCGGAGATTGGAAGTGAAAGACTCCAGAATCAAACACGTAATCATAATGGAAACTGTGAGGATGGGTCAGTTCTTTGGGGGAAAGAATTCAGTGAAAGATGGGAAGGGGCCAGGGTCTGATCCCAGGAGATGCCCATGGTGAGGCGCTGGGATGAAGGAGAGGGCTGTGGACCTCAGCAGATGGAAGGAGGACTGTTCCTGCAAGCAAGGGTGGAGGAGAATGGGCCCGGGGGAAGTGGGCGTCAGGTATGACGAGCGCTGAGTGACGGGGTAAGGTGTGAGAGGGCAGGTTCCATGAGATGGTGGGGTCAGAAGTCACTTCAGAGGAGATTCTCAAGGAAACAGGTAGGGAGTCAACTAACCTGACACGAGTTCTGGAGTTGAAGGGACAAGGAGAAACAGGGTGACAGAAGAAGAAATGTCAAGCAAGGTTTCTTCCCAGGTGAGAGAGGAGTACAGGTCTGAAAGCAGAAGGAGAGGGAGAGCCCCAAGATGGGACAGCATGGGAAAGCCCTTAGAAGCGGGTACCAGATGGGTTCTGGAACAGCCACGAGAGGCTGAGCCACGAAGCCCCTCCCTTCTTCATCTAGGGCTGCTGGGAAGGGACAGGCCCTCCAGAGACGCTGAAGGGCTGCTACCACAGCCAGGATCTGACCTCCCGTGGAGAGCGAAAGCCATCTGTTCAGAGGAGCTGTGTGGGGTTGCTGTTACTAGCTGAGCTGCATCCCCCCACAATTTTTATGTTGAAACTCTAGCCTCCCAGTACCTCAGAATATGACCATATTTGGAGATACGGGCTTTAAAGAGGTAATTAAGTTATGGTGAAGCCATGGGGCAGGGGTCCTAATCCAAACGGACCTGTGTCCTTAAAAGAAGAGAAAATTTGGACACACAAAGACACCGGGGTACATGCACAGAGAAAAGGCCACGTGAGGACACAGTGATAAAGCGCCCATCTGCAAGGCAAGGAGAGAGGCCTCAGAAGCAACCAAATATGCCAACACGCTGCACTTGGACTTCAGCCCCCAGAACTGTGAGACAATACACTTCGGTTGTGCAAGCCCCCAGTCTGTGGTATTTTGTTGTGGCAGCCGTAGGGATGGACGCAGCTGTGGATGGGCTCTGGAGGCTGGGAAGGAGCGCGACAGGCCTGGAATGGTGGGCCAAGAGCAAACAAGGAGGACGATGGCAGCACAGCATGAAATCACATGACCCCAAAGTCCCACTCTACGCTATTCTTGGCAGCCCCGGTAAACCTACATGGCTAGAAGTAGAGCCTGAACTAGTCTCTATCTTCTTGTGTCACCGTTAAATGGATCGAGGGCCAAAATTTTATATTTGTTCTATACATTTGCATCTTCCACTGTTTGTATTGGTTAGCATTTGAAGCTGGTTTGGTTCCTATTAGTAAAGACAGTTTTAAATGTTAATGAAGTTCTGTATCCTCTGCCATACATATTTTATACAAGCATCTGCTGAAATCCATTAACTGTGTTCAGGGCTTAGAAGAACATACTTCATGGGTCGGAAAGCAGAATCCCCTGATTCTAAAACCTGGTTTCTCACAGAGAGCTGGACTCAGTGCCTGTGGTGTCTAAACCACGATCTCACCGTCCTTTTCCCCATTGGGTTCTTTCCCCAACAAAACACCAGCCAGCAGGGCACCTCACATTGTTTCCAGGTCATGAAAAAGGAGATAGATTCCTAGGTGATTCGTCAGGCTCATAAAAACCAGATGTGGCCAAGGTAGAAACAGGACCCGAGCCTCCTGTTGCCTCTACTCCAGCTCACTCTCTGCTCCATCCCCAAATCCAGGCCCTCGAGACTCTTCTCTGTCCCCTTGCAGAAAGGCAGTGGGCATGGGCTCTGGAGCTGGGCTTGGGTTTAGTTACTGCCCTGTCGCTCCCTGAGCTGTGTGACGTAAAGCATGTCACTTAGCCTTTCAGAGCTTTAGTTCCCTCACTCACAAAACGTGAAGGGGAGAAGGAAAATTTGTTGTAAAGCGTTAAGCTACGTTGTAAAGAAGGTATCGTACAGAGAGCATGCTCTAATACCAGCCCCCCACCCCAGTCACCCCTCTTCCCCAGACGGATCCCCAGGGGACTTCTCTGTTCATTCCTTCACCTATTCATATGTCACACTGTGTCAGCTGAGCTCTGTACCTACATGACATCGTTCATGCTGCTCCTGGAGCTCCTTCTCCCAGTGCAAGTCCTCAGTGGAGGTAACACTCTTGCTGGTCCAGATGCTTAAACTCTCAGCTCTCCTTGGGTTACTAACTAGTTTCCTCTACTCTGCAGTCACCCATCTTATTGTCTTATTATTAATGTCAGCCCTGTGTCTCTCATTCCCTTCTCCAACACCTTACACGTTTGCACCAGCCATTGCCAGAGAGGAATATCCTAGAAGGAAAATAAAATCCAACGATCTTTGCAAATCCCGTGGCAGCTATTGGCCACATGGTCAGGCTAGCAGCTAATATCCTCCCACTGCCTGCCCCTTGGTCCGTCCCTCTGAGGAGGAGCTCAGTCCTTTTGCCCAGAGGGTCAGCCCCAGGCAGCAACTCTTCCTGGCCTAGCTCTGCTCCCCAAACTTGGATGCCCTTGGGGTACTTTGCTCACTGCTGCTCTCAGAGTGCCTCTTTTTATCCCTCTCTCTCATTTTAGCTGGAGCCCAGGCCTCTCTCCTCAGCCCACCTATACGTCCCATTACCTGACCGTCCCCTCCCCTGGCATATAGTGCAAGCCCAATGTCCAAAAGCAGATCCAGGATCTTTTCCCCAAACCTGCTGCTTGCCCCTCCCAAGGCCCCCTCCCTACCATCTCCTGTCACTAACATCGGTCAATTCCACCCACTTAATACCTCCTTGGTCTGCCATTTTCCACATCCCCACTGTCACTATTCTAGTCCCAACTGTACCACCTCTTCGGCCTCTGGGCCCCTGTCCCCGCCCTAATACAGCATCATTCCGAGGCCATCAGTTCACCGTTTAAACCTCTCCAATGCCAGCCACTGCCACTGAGGATTGAGTCCAACTCATCTTACAAGGGCCTTCGAGATCCGTCCCCAGCCCTCATCCCATCTTCTTTCTTACTCTTCCCTCTTGGGGAACTCAGTCACCCAGGCCCTCGATGCTCAATGTCAGTGGTTTTCCAAATTGAGTGTGCATTATGAGCTCCTGGGAAATTTGCTAGAAATACAGTTCCTGGCTGTCTGGGGCATGCTGACGCTGCTGGGCCCTGCCTCACCCTTTGGAGGGGGCTGTTCTATCCCCCACACCCAGTGTCTTTCTGTTTCTGTAGCACCAGCCTTCTGCCTTCAGCTCTTCTGCCGCCTCTGGTACCTTCTTCCGGCAGCCTGCAGCTCACGCCTCACTACTGCCTGGCTGGGCTCCATGCCCCTCCGAGGTGGTCGTATGTCAGCACTCACCAGAGGCATCGTAACTGCAGAAACCCACGGCCAACACGCATACACCACAGCAAGCTTCCTGGGCACAGGAACGGGGCCCATTTTGTTCACCTTTTGTACCCCCAGTGCCCAGCATGGTACCTGGCACATGCTTGGAAAGCTATTAAAGGAATGAGCGGAGCCCCTGGGGATCTCTGTTAAGCTGGGAGTGCCCCAGAACACTCCACCCCAGCCCTGTGACCCTGATCCTGGGAGATAAAGCCCTGGAGCTTGAGTCCCTGTGCGATTTCCCATGAGAAGGAGCTGCCTCCTTGCTCTGTCACCAATTACATCAAAGCTGTTGTCGGGTGCTGAGCCTTCTACTCTAAAGAGGAGACTGAGGCTGGAAGAGGTGAAGCAGCCCAGTGAAAACATCATGAATCAAAGCCTGACCCTGGAAGCCTGCTGGGAAACCGGGGGCAGGGCTGGGGAGGCCGGCCTCCTGTCTGAGCAACCCACGGATTGCTTCTGCCCCGGCCTGCCCAAGCCCTGACCGACTCCTTGCCTGGTGAGCCTTCCTTCTGCCCCGGCATGGGGGAGGAGGTCAGTGTCCACAGAAGTTTCCAGACTGCTCAGTGTGAAGGCACAGGAGGCCTCTCCCATGAACCAGCAGGGCAGAAGACCTGAGCAAGCACTTGGGAGATATTTACAGAGCCTGAGGGTGGGTCTCTCAGCGTCAAAAGGGTCTGAGACAATGGAAAGCAAAGGAAAATTAGGGAGGTAGCACCAACAGCTTTGGGTACACGGAGGTCCCTGGATGTCTGCTTCTCTGGGGACATTTCCCTTTTTCGGTAGTTAACTAAAAATAGACATCAAACCCTTTGCAATTCCCAAAATCAGCATTAACTTTCTACTGCAGGCTCCTGAAGGTGACTCAGGCTGGGTGAAGTATGGAGGGTGCACTCACACACAGGGCTGTGCCAGGGAAGGAGGGTGGCTGTGGGGACCCGAGGAGGGAAGGCTGAATCCCACTGCCCTGCGCTCGGGCAGACGCAGGGCTCTGGGACAACCCCCAACACCTCCCCATTGCTGGCACACACGGGGCCCCTTCCAGGATGTCCTTCTAGACAGACCCGTGGAGGATTATTGGTCATTTCCCCAGAATTAACATCCCCTCATAGGAAAGGCTGTCATACAAGAAGATTCCAGAGGAACACTGCTCTTCTTTGTCATTGCAAACACTCATCCCCCAGCCCCCAGGACACAGGAGGCCAGGATGGTTGTGCAAGAGGCACCTGGCATGGCCAGGAAGGCAGCACCAGCGTCCTCCCTGGGGAGGACTCATCCTCCCACTTCACGGGATCACGGGAGACAGGGGAAGACTGGGGAAGGAGAGGAGGGGGAAGTCACAGGGTCCCATGCGTGGCAGGGTGGGGGGTGACGTTAGGCATTATCCCTCCTCACGGAGCAACACTCGGGTAGAGAGACACTGGGAGTTGGTACCAGCTTTCAAAGGCATTTGTGGAGATACCCCAGTTTTTCTTCCAGGATCCCAGTGTCAAGCAAATCTTGATGCCAAATCTCAACCTGTCTAGCATTTCCTTCTAGCTCTTTGAATCCTATCGTGACTTAACATTCCCCATGACTTCAAGAGCATATTTAAAAGAAAGATGTGATCCTGGGGGAATCTTTCAGGAAACCTGGGTACTACCTTGAACATCCAAAGATGCTTTCAAGTTGACGTGACTTTTGGTTTTGGAGAGAGACACATACAGGAGGCCAAGGCAAAGGTATCTAAAAAGCATAATCTGGGATGGCCCATCGCGGCCACTGAGGCCAAAGTGACCAATGTCAGGCCAGCGCCACGCACAGAGTACAAAGGGGTGTTCTGTCTGCGTCATCCCCAAATCCCAGAAGTGCAATAGAGGCAGGGACCCTTAAAGCCTGGGAACTCATGAATCTATTTGAAAAAGCAAATGATTATTATATCCCTACCTCAGGCCAGGCACTGACATTTCAGAAATGAACAGGCCCTGGTTCCTGCCCGAGCCCTGTTATCAAAGTGCCCTATGCTCATGTATCTCTTTTCTAAAAGACCATCAGCTCTACAGGCTGATAGGAGGAATCCCCAAGTCTGTTACCACCTGGCATTGCCACGTCTGTATTCTCTAAAACCAGCTCTGAAGCCCCATCAATGTTCCATGCCAATCCCCTCCAGCTGGAATACCTGAGACCTGGACCTTCCGCTTAAAGCCTCCTTCCCATCAGGATGTTTCTGTTATCGGGTAAAACAAGTGATACTTACTGTAGCTTCAACCCATCACATATCGGATGATATGAAGGGGAGTTAGCTGACCTCCCACCTGAACTGTATCACTCAAAAAAAAAAAAAAAAAGCATTTCATTGAATAGACTGATGTCAGAGCTGGAAAAGCCTGGGCTCAGTTGGAGATAGTCCCCATCTGACAGGC
This sequence comes from Halichoerus grypus, assembly GCF_964656455.1. Classification (NCBI taxonomy): domain Eukaryota; kingdom Metazoa; phylum Chordata; class Mammalia; order Carnivora; family Phocidae; genus Halichoerus; species Halichoerus grypus. Next base: position 67,657,752 of record NC_135712.1, read on the forward strand.
CCAGAAACAAATGGCTTTGACCAAGTCCACATGTTCAATCAGAGGCAGAACCAAGACTTTTGTCCCTTGCTTTCTAGCCTAGTGGCTTTTCTGGCTATGTCTTGTGCCCGAGCACTGCCCCAGAACCAGGCACAGTAAAGGGGCATCTGGAGGTCCAGCGAGGATGCTGCCATCTCCCCATGCCTACTCAACCCAGGCAGAGTCTTAGATGCTTCTCCCCTGGGCCCGTGCACTTCTCTCTTGTTCTTTCTCCAAAGGTAGGGGACAACCACTCTGGACTGGAGGAGTGGATGAAGTGTTCTAGGAGTGCTAACAGTAAGTTCCCAATGAGGGGTGAAAAGTAGCATTAAAAGGAAATCAGGACAATTGACAAAAACTGAATATAGACCATGCACTAAATAGTAGTATGGGTTTAATGTTAAATGTCCTGATTTTAATAACTGCATTGTGGTTATGTTCTTAGGAGACACACAATGACATATCTGGAGATTAAGGGCATGATGTCTCTAATTTATCCCTAAATGGTGTATGTAGATCTAATCTATATGATGCATGGTGAATATATATGAATATATACATAGTATATCTATATCTGTATGAATATCATGAATGGTGAATAAATTTATATGAATACATACATAGAGAATGCTAGGATGATAGAACAAAACATAAATAATTGGTGGATCTAAGTAATGGGTATACAAGAGTTCCTTCTACTATTATTGCAATTTTTCTATAAATCTGAAATCATATCAAAATAAAGTCATAAAAAAATTCCTCTTGGGAGGCTTGCGGCAAATACCCTGACAGGTCTGAGGATCCCAGCGAGCATGGTGGGGGTTGCCCTCCTCGTCCCTTCAGCTCCCATGGCAGCAGACCCCTGCCCCCTCATGGGTTGGGGGGATGTGTGTGGACAGCACAAAGTATGCCTCTGAGACCAGCAGGGCATGGGGCTCTGCAGCAGGAACATGGATCAGGGTTGGCCTCACAGTTCCCAGATCTTACCAGCTATCAGACTCTAGGCAGGACACTTCAGTTCTCTAAGGCTCAGTTTTGCTCCTCTATAAAATGGGACCAACTACTCGTAGCTCAGCTGAGTGAGACCTGCCTGAAGTGACAGAGCCTGAGCACCTGACGGGACGCCTGCTGCACGGGGGCTGGGCAGGTGCTAAGTGAGCACCTGGGTCGGTGCGGGGAGGGAGGGGTGCTCACAACATTCCTTCTGGCATCTGTGCAGTTCCTTTCTCCAGTGTTTCAGCAATGTTACCATTCCACTTCAACCACACCACATTCCTCTCTCCTTCCTAACCTGGCCCAGAGTTCCCCGCCTCCCAAATCACCGCAAACTGCCACTCCTCGCTCCTGGACTTGTGACTTGGGGTCTGGCACGTTAGCTTGTACTTCTGTCCATTTCCTCCCATCCTGCCACCTGGGTTGGCCGATGGACTTGGCTTTCCCCTCACGGTCCTCAGCAGGACTCCTAGGGGCTCCCAGGCCACTGCGTGGACATGTGCCATCTACCCTCACACCTGACAGCTCGCGCACAGGACTGAACAACACAGCTGAGGGTGTGGAGGTCGTGTGGGGAGGGATCTGGCTATGATCTGCTTGACAAGAAAAACACTTGGCCTTCCCTCGGTTACTGGCAGGAGAGATGGATTTCCTAGTTAGATTAGGTACTTCCCAGCCCTTGAAAAAAATGAACACACATATACAGCCAGAACACTCGGGGACAAGAGAATCTGGGCTTTCTCACGGGGTCAGAGATGTCTGGGATGAGGGATGGCTATGGTAAGAGAAAAAGACAAGCTGCAGAGGTGTCCAGAATGCATGATGTATTTACATCTGCATATGTAAATCCTCAGAAAAAAACAATTGTGAATATAATTGAGGAGGTGAGTAGAACTGAGGGTAGATGAAAGAGGGCTTTCATGTTGTCCCTGGAACATTTCTATACTTTTTAGCATGTTTAAGGAAGAATGCATACATATGTAATTAATAAATACTACAAATTATCCCAAAAAGTGAGAATAGAATTGGAGGTGCAGGTCTAAAAGACACCTCCTTCATTTTCTATCTCCGAGCAGCTACCTTCTCAGGAGCCTTCAGGAAGGAAGCTCCATGGTGTTCTAGAAGCATCCAGAGAATTCGACAGGTTTCTGAGCACAGGTGTGTAAGCAGGTGGAGGGGCCACCAGAACCACCCTGCTGAAGCTCTCAGTGTCCAGGGGGTGATGGGTGGGGTGATGAGAGGCTGGGCGGATGGACCATTCAAAGTGGTCCTTACTGTACATGGAGACACACTCTTCCATTTCTTTGGGGGGGGGGGCGGTGTAAGACGTCTGTCCTGTCTGTAACTGTGACCCAAAGGCTAGAGTAAAATTCCCCTTCCACAGACAAGTGGGGTCTGCTGGAGTTAATCCACTCATGAATGTGTTTATTTGCTATGAGGGAGACAAGCCCTTTCCATCAGCCCTGCCCTTTCCCCTAAGCAGTACCACTGACTGAGCCCCACTCCGCACTCCTTCCAGAGGGGTAAGAACCTTTGCTTCCAGCTCTGTTTCTGGCATCTTGCTCCCTCCCTAAAGAGTGGAGACTGTGGGCTGGTACCAGAGATAGTCTGAGGACCTGGGCATGACGGGCCCTGAGGCAGCACCACACTTAACAGAGGCAGGAAAGGAGATTCCCTCTGCTTCTCCAGCCCAACAGTGCAGGCTCACCGTGCTTCAGGCCTGACCGACCTCACGCTGGAATGGGCCAGAAGCTTGAACAAATACTGAAGCCTGGATCCTACCCTCAGAGATTCTGATTTAACTGAGCTGGGGTGTCCCAGCAGAAGAGGTTTCAGAAGCTCCCCAGGTGAATATAATATGCAGCAGGGTTGAGAGTTCCCATCCCAGAATTGGACGATGACAACTTGATTGGCCTTTCCCACAGCCTTCCCTCCTCCAGCACAAAGGCCCAGCTCTCGGGGCTGCTCACTGTCTCCAGCCTGTTTTCTCCTTCACCGCTCTCCCCTTGACCCCACACCTCACTTCCTCCAGGATCTGCCTGGAATGGATGTGCCAGAGCTGAGGACAGGAGGCTGATGACGACCCAGCTCAAACTCCATGCGCTCTAGCTTCTGCTCCCAGGAGAGGTGAAGGATGGCTCAGACCCCTATGTCACAAGCCCCAGGTGCTCTCCTAAGATCCCATTTTCTTGTAACAAATAGAGCACAGGCCCAATCCTCTTGGAAAAGAAAATCACCAACCCATTCTTATTAGGTTTTTCTTACAATTATTTATGCATTTCCAGCAACTTATTAAATGTCCATTCCTGATCATCTGAGCTCCCCACTTTGGTTAAATATCCATTAGACATTACAGTTCCAGTTTGGCTATCCCACATACTGAAGGCTGAGCATCCCCCTGACAGCTGGCTGGTATGTGCACAAGGAACCCAAGCTCATCGTTAGGAAGGTAAATATGTAGTTCTGAAAAGAAGAGAATAAAACTAAGTCACAGAACTCTGCCTTGTCACAGAAAAAGAGACTCAGCCTTTTAATTAATCAAGCTCAGTCACTTTGCTCCATTAGTATGGGTAATTAAGAGCTTGTCTTTTTTTTTTTTTAAACATAGAGTGTATGGGGGATGTTCAAGCCACTCCATACCCTCTGTTAAAACTGGGGTTTCAAAGCAGAGTTTTAATAAAATGAGACCAATAATTAATCAATAGGGGAAGCCAGGACCGCACTATGACTGTTGTGGTCTCTACGCACCTTCGCCTTCATGAACCCCTTCCTCCATTTTAAAAAAGAAGAAAAAAAATGATATATATGTATATACACATACATACATACACACATACAAATTATATTTTACAGCTGCCCTGGTATAAAGATAAATATATTAACGTTATGAGTTAAAACATTTTTCTTTGACCTGAAAGTTTAGTTTTTCTTCTACTTCTATAAGAGATTAGATATTTTTGTGGGCCCTGCGTGCTGTGCCTGATAGCTCAGTGGGCCCTGGTCCTCCAGGTGAGACCCAGGAAGAGGGAGACTGTCCTGGAGAGTCACTGGAGAAGCTCCTTCCCTGAGTGGCTATTTATACCACAGTAGCAACCCAATTCTAGGAGACTCCATAAGGCCCTTCTATGAGCAAGGCCTAGCGGCAGCCCTCACCCTACAGAACAGCAAGCCCCAGCCACATCACCAGACACGGGGCAGCAGGGCGCTGCTAAGTGCTCTGTGAGTGTGCGCGAGGCCAGGGTCACTTTGAAAGCAATGAGGTGGCCTTTCGGAGGGAGTCTGTCTCACGTGGGGAGGTGCTCCCAGAGCTGAGGCATGCTGGAAGGGACACGGCATTTCCAGTGCACACTGGGGAGCCCAGTCTGGCTTAAGTCTAAGATAGGAGTGAGGAGCTGGGGGCGGGCTTGGAAAGAAGGGCCAGGCCGACGTCCGAATGTGCGTGTACAAGTGTGGCGGGTGTGCCGGGACGGTGATGTGTGTGAGGCTCCCTTGTCTGGGACTGCAGCCAGGAGTGGTAAGATCTGAGCTTGGAAAGGTCTACCGGCAGGAAAGACTCACCTGGGAGGAATCGGGAGGAGGAGACTGGGTGAGAAGTACAGAAGGCCTGAGTGTGGTGGCGAGTGCACGTGGACGTGTGGAGGCGGGGAGAGGTGGGCAGGGTCACGTGGCCGCTGGCCCGGGCACCGGGACTTCCCAGGGCTCGCCGGGGTGCAGGCGAGGGGGCTGGGGCTCTGATGCTCCCCCAGTGCTGGGCTTGCCTAGAGGAGCTGAACAAGTACTTACTCTCTGTTCCTAGCACAGGAGGAAGAGAGCTCTTGGGCCTCCGGGCTTTCATCTCTGGGGCCTTGGCATTGTCCTTGGTGGGAGCATCTGGAACAGAACAGGTAACCACGAACATCAGTGGGCTGCTGCCCAGGGAAATGAGCCGAGGAGGCATCTCAATAAAAAATTCCCACCCCGACCAAAATTAGAGCCCCGCCACCCCGTCCCGCTCCCCATTCCACTCTGGGGGCCCTCAGTGCCTGCTGGGCAGACGGCGCCTGCCACTGGGCACCTTCCTCCACAGCAGCACCAAAGAAGGAGCGTCCACTCCACTGCGCCTTATAAATCAGGTGGAGAGAGCACAGTCGCCCAGGCAAGATGGATGGACAGGCTGTCCTGGGAGCTAGTTAACACGTTCCCCTCTACGGCAGGCACGTGCTGCCAGGAATCCCATCACTGGCAGGGCTGGAGGAGAGTCGGTGCCCTCTGCTTACCTCTCTCCCATCTTTTTCCCTTCACTGGGCATTCACTCACTTGGGCTAACCGCTCTGCATTTCCCAAAGCCTGCTCTGTATAGAGCGGTCTCTCATACAGAAGAAGGAGAGGACAAGGCCCTTGCCCTTGGCTCATGGCCTGAAAGGGGCCTGCACCTTCTGATTTCTCAGACTGCCTTCTACACGTGGCCACTGACAGACCTCCAGACCAGATGAAGGCCTCGGAGCAGACAGCCGGCCTGCCTCTCCCAACCCCTGGATGAAGCCTTGGGCCCGTTATGGGAGCTTCTGCACCCCTCCTCAAAGTAAACCCCATGAAACCCTGCAGAGCCTTCTGGGTAGACCTGAAATGGGACATGGGTGGGTGTACAACTCTTCAAGCCTCTCCTTCATATTCCCTCATCCATATTAATGCCAAGCGTGGACAAGCCCTGGGGAAACTCTCCCTTGTTGGGGCAGCAGAAAAACATCATACTGGGCTGGGCATAAAAGGCCTTACTGGGCCCCGAGGAGACTGGGCTTCAGGAAGTATTGGGGAAACCAGCCAGGAACTTGGATAAGAAGCAGCTGGTTAAACAGCTATCACTATGCTCCAGCATTTTCCCCAGGAGCATTTTCCCCACAAGGAACTCTCTTCAGGGATGTGCTGGGAGGGAGCCTCCCCCTCTGAGCCCCTTCCTGCCATTCCCTTTCCTGCTCCTGACGAGAGGAAGCTCAGAGGGAGGAAGGAGGGGGTGGGACTTTCCAGCCAAAGCTTGGGCCGCATTCCTGTGGCTTGGCTGGGGAGGAAGAGACATCTTGCTGTCCTGACTCCTAGACGGGGCAGTCCTAGCTGCTAATACATGCCCTCTCCCAGGCCAGCTCCTGGGGCTTTGCGGGGTGGACACAGGTTGCACAGAACTAGGGCCTGGGGATGAACCCTTTCCCAGCACATGGACTCCTGATGCTCCCATCTGGATGCATTGCTCCTTCTGGATGGCATTTGCCTCTCTTTCCTGCTTCAGATGGTGGATCTGCCCATGTGAATCCCCCGACAAAGAGTCCGGCTTCCTTCCCCACCTGAAGCCTGCCCACTCCCAGTTCTAGCTGGGTCACCCAGGGCCGAGGCCTCGTGCAGGCACTGTCCAGGCTCAGCGGCAGCTCCAGGCACACAGGCCTTCAGGGCCGTGGAGACGATCTCCTAGGGAAGTCAGCCGAAAGCTGTACACAGGTCACTGCAGGAATGATGAAGGGTCGGCCTGAAGAAGAGCTTCCTCACAGTGTATGACAGGGAACGGTCCTGAGGAAGCACAGCTGGAAGAAGGCCTTTTCAGCAGCACTTGATAACCTGGCCCCCTTCCCTGCCTCCATTCCTCACTGTTATCCTTCTGCCACCTTCTGTTAGAGCAAAAGGAGCCCCAACGGTGAGTCCGGGGTCCCTGCCTTCCTTAGCTGACACTGCCTGTGGCCGGTCCCCTCAGCGGGCCGGCCATACACCGGGTCCCATGTGCATATGGATGGAGGAGCAGGAAGTCCCATGGGGGGGGATGGGGCTGACTTCCCTTCCTCACATGGGTATTTACCCCAGGCCTAATGGTCATTCTCAGCTACAGAAAAATCCTCAGTACATGTCTGTCAACCTCTGCGGTGCTCAACATGGGCTGCCCATTAGCAGCACATGTATCTAGGTCTCTCACTCCCCAGATCCTGGTTTAATTGGTCTGGTTAGGGGCCTGGGTGTCAATAGGATCCAGAAGCTCCACAGATGATTTTAATATGTCACTCCCCGTCTCTCTCCTCAGGCTGTGTGTGTACATGTGTGTATATGTGCCTGCGTGTCTAGAGGTGGGGGTGGGGCCCGGGGAGGTCTCGGGGACTAGTCTAAGAGACAGGAATGCCGACCAGTGCTTCCCTTGATGTCTGGGGATCAGGGTGCCATACACCAGGGCATGAGTCTGTGGTTCCCTTGTTTAAGGCCCTCCCTTCAAGACCTGACAGGCACCAATGACAATTTACAGAAAGCTGCACCCCAAAATGTGTTTGTTTTCCCCCTTTTTAAGGAAGAGGAGGAGAGAGCCAAGTATGCATAGAGAGTTCTGTGCTCCTCGGCTTGGATACTCTCTTTGCCTGTCTTTCTTCTGGTGAGTTCTGGGACATCACAGGAGGGAGATAAAGAAGGATCAGGGTTGTTGTTCTTGTTTTAACTGATGCATAACTGGAGGCAAAAGCCAGCAAAGGATGAGAGACCTGGTGCTCCCGGGTCCCTAAAGAAGGGACACAGAGACTGGGACCCCTTCTCTCCTCGCAGGGTTGTGTCGGCCTTCGCTTCCAAGCACCCTTAGAGTACAGACCCCAGAGAGGAGGGTTCTAGCTTTGGCTTTGTCATCAGCAATCTTGGGATCATGAGCAAATCATTTCAACCCCTCTGGGTCTCTATTTCCACATCTGCACAAAGGAAATAACACTTATTTCCTCTACAGCACAGTGTTAAAAAACTCAAAGGAGAGAGTGGTGCTCGGAAAAGGAGAAAAATGATCATTTACCTACGAATTCACCCCTCCTGTTTACCACGTTTCCTCACCTTCCTCCGAATCTGCTTTAAAATTCTCCACCTTCAAAATGCCCTGCCTGACCAGCCCCTACGCGCACGCTGCGTGTTGCCCGCCTCCGCATCTGTCCTCAGCTTCTGAGTGCTGGCTTGACGCTGACGTGTGAGTACACTACTGTCATGTGTTCTGAGCTTTGTTTTTAGAAGTTCTGTGCACTTTATCTTTCCATCTGACCATGAGGAAAGGGACTCAAGTTTCCCTTTCAAGCCAGGCATACCCCTAGACTTGGAGCCCCCCCACCAGGGGTGAGACTCGCCCCCTCTTCCCTCGGCAGTCCTCCCGCCCCACGGGGGCTGTGCACACACCACAAGCCACTAGCCCTCCATGAGAACGGCAGCGAGGAGTGGGCTGGAAGGACCATGTGCTTAATCAGAACCAGCTTTTGCTTGCATGGATGCCCAGGGGACAAAAATAATAGTAATATAAGTCTAAGCGCAGCTTGTATTTTCTATTTTAATCAGTTGGTGATGAAATTGAACTCCATTTCTAGATCTGGACCCCAGGGCTGGAGTCCATTGCTGGCCTGGTTGTGCCCCCAAAGACGGATGGGGGAGGAAGATGGCAGCAGGGAGAGGTGGGGGGCCTCTACATGGAGTGGTAAACGTGTCCTTATATGGGCAACGGCTCACCCCTTCCACTCCTGGGCTAGCTCGGACCCAGCCTCCAGGGCAGCAGTTTTGTTTCTGTCTTCCCCAAGAGGTTGGTTCCCTGAGATATAAGCCTAAGGCAGGGGGAATGAGGTGTCAGGAGGCTTCTAGAAGGGGGTCCAAGCTTCCAGGAGCTCCACGAGGGGGCAGGGCAGAGGGGCTGGCCTCTTTCTCTGCCTGAGGGCAAGCAGCAAGCTGGCATCATCAGAAGAGAGGGCGCTCCAGGCAGGAGACAAGCTTCTTTCTGGCTCTGCCGTCTGGGGCCTGTGAGTCCTTGGGCAAGTTTCCTTCACCAGGAAACCAGGAATCATACCCCAACAGAGTGAATGAGATGGGTTACTTAGTCGGTGCCTGGCATGATGCTACGTGCTTTATCTGCTTGCTTCGGGTTGAACCATACCTTTGCCAATATTCAAGTGTCTTTGGCCTAGCAGAACGGCAATTTTATTTAGTTCCATCTAATGCGTGTTAGCTGCCTGTGATGACCGGAAGGACAAAAGTGAAAGTGGGAGCAGACTTGTTACTAAGGCAGGACCTTGGCCAACGAAAGAAGGTGCGTCGAAATCCACTCGGTCCCAGGCAGGGCTGCCCGCCGGCCATGGCCACAGGAGGCGCGGCAGCGAGGCGCCAAGGCTGCGCTTAGATGCCCAGCCAGCTAGTTATTAGCCACGTGGACTTCAGCAGGCCACTCAGACCCTACGCACCTCGATTCAGGCTGGTCCATTATCACGCTGCAAACCCCCTTGTCACAGTTACGAATCAGCCTCGGGTTGCCAAACCCAACGGCCAGTGCTCAGGCTCACCTATTCTCCTCGGCAGCCGCATCTGACACACTGATCCCATCATTCCTTTCTTATTGAAGTGGCCACCGTTTGGCTTCGGGGACACCCCTCTCTGGGATTTCTTCCTGTCCCACTGTGGCCATTCTTTCTCGGTCTCCTCTGCAGACCTCTGTCCTGCCCTCCTTCTCCTCCTGCCCCCTCCATCCACGTCCACCCTAGGGACCTCGCTCAATCCCAGGACATTCAGTGGCCTCTTATATGGATGGCTCCCCATATCCTGGCTCCACCCCTGACCTCCTAACTCAACTCCAGGTTCATCCAAAGGCCTGCCTATGTGACATGCCCACCTGGATGTCTGATGGACATCTTAAACTTCACAGGTGCAAAATTCTGGTTTGTCCCCCACCCCCTTACATGCCCATCCAGAAAGTAGGACCACTGTTGATCTGTGCTTCCCCATGAAAACCAAGTCACCTCTGACTTCCCTTTCTCTCTCTCCATTTCCAACTCATGAGCAAATCCTATCAGTTCTACCTTGAGAATAGATTCTGAATCTGATCACTTCCCATCTCTTGCATGGAGCCTAAACTGACATCAACTCCTGCCTGGGCCATCACAGCAACCACCCAGCTGGTCTCCCTACTCTCCCTCTTACCCATCCTGGGTCTGGTCACTGTGGTCACCTGAGTGATCCTTCCCAATGTCCAGAGTTGGCCCACCACACTGAGAATAAAGTCTGGTCTCCCTGTCACAGCCTACAGCCTTGCAGATCTGACTGCTGGTCCTCCACACCTCACTTCCCACCTCTTGGGCCCTGGCTTACGGCTCAGCTCCCCTGGCCTTCCTACGGCTGGGAATGCATCAGGCACGGTCTCTGCTCAGAGCTTCACTCTTACCCTTCCCTCTTCCTTCTTCCTTCCAGACTCCTTCTTGCTTCCTTCAGGCCTCTGTTCCATCATTATTTTTTCAAAGAGGCCTCCCAACCACCCTCTCCAACAGTAACGTTCCCTTCCCCACACCCTGCTTTGCTTCCTTCGTAGCACCTGCTGCTGCCTGAGATTCTATGATAGATCTGTTCATCTATATTACCGTCTCCCCCTCACTAGAATGTAAAGTCCCTGAAAATAGGAATTTCCTTTTTGTTCACTGCTTTTAACCTAGCCCCTAAGCAGTGCCTGGCACCGGGATGAATGATGGCAGGGTTGTGCCCACTGGAATGTCACCTCCTACCACGCATATGCACGACGACTCTCCCTGGTCACAAAGCCCTTAATCTCAACGGTAGCTCAGGCCAGATGCCCTCAGCCAGGGTAGCTGGGGAAGGGCAGCCTAAGCTGCCCTGTCTTGGGATTTTGGCTTGCAAAGAGTTTTGTTTCCCCACCTCTCACCTGAGTCTGAATAAGAGGGAATGGGTCACTCAGGCCAGGTTCTGCGTGTGGGGGTCAGGACTGGGGATGGGGGGACAACCAGGTGAGCAGCCCCTCCTGTCGGCCAAGGGCAGGACTGCAAGGAAGTATGGGGGGATTTCCCAGCAGGAGGGCTGTTACTAAGGGAGACCTGGATGTCTCAGAGAGTGGACGCTGACATGTTATTCACTAGACAGAGAGGCCATGCCAGGTCATGGAAATGGTAGGTTTCAGAACCAGATGCACCCACGTGTGAATCCTGCCAAGGTAACTCATGTTCTAACTCCCTGCACATGGTGGCTCCAAGGGCATGGGCTTTGGGATCAGAGACACCCAGAGACTCTCCTGTGAACTGTCTGTGTGACCCAGGAAGGCTGTTGACCCTCTCTGAGCCTCGGTTTTCCCACTGAGAGATACCATGCCTAACTGTTGTATTAACTCAAAATGCACAAGGGTCTCTGGGCACAGCAAATCTGGAAGGTCAGCTCTTGTCCCCCTGGGTGAGTTTTCTGGCAAGTCCTTATCCACTCCAGGCTTCAGGTGCTTTTTGGGGTATAAGTTGACACTTGCCTTCTGCTGCACTTGGAAGGAATAGGGGTGTGACCAGAATTCAGAAAGTGCAAAAAAGCACTGTTTTTCTCAGGGAAGAGACCCACACAGCATGATTAAAATAGTCAGATGTGCTGAATTATAAAGGCTACCTCCCTTTGTCTTTACTATCAGTGGGAAAAACAGGAGTACAGCTAATACTTTGGCCAACGAGCCAATGTCATTTTTATGAGGCCCTGAAATGTATCATCGTATTGGCCACAGATGTATAGTCTTAAAGGTGTTTGGCACGGGCTGTGTGAGTGACAGCTCAGGACTGCAGGGGGCAGGGCCGGCGTGACGTTGGCATGAGCTACAGTCCCCACCTCTAGTTGAGAGGGACCTTGGGAGGGATGCAGTCCTATCCAGAGACTGAGTAGGCAGCTGGAGTTGGAGAGAGACAGGGAGACCCCACAGCATGAACGAACTTGCAAATTCAGTTACTTCTTAGGGCAAGCAGTTCTTCCATGTACTTTAATTTATGACTTCTTTTGAGAATTTGATTTAAAACTATGGGCTCTCTCTTCAGAAAAATGCTCTAATCCACAAATGCACAAAATTCTGCATATCATTTCAAAGGGTGCATGGACCCCCCCACCCCCAGGGTCTTTAAGTTAGGTACTATGGCCTTGGGGAGCAGGGAGAACTGGGAGGATCAGGGGATGGAAGAAGGACAGGACACCAGTTTGGCTGAGGGGAGCCCAGGAGGGGAAAAGGTGCTGCGAGGTGGCAGGAGAACAGTTAGGGAAACTGCAGTCCTTTGTCTAGAGGTGGCTTGTGATGGAGAAATAAAACTGGACATGTCAAGAAGGCCACCCACACACAGGACACTAATATATCTCCAAGTCTAGCAACAGGGAAAAGAGTGGGTGTGAAGGGGGCTGCCCTTTTTCTCTTTGAAAAACAAAAACCAATTAACTGAGAGTCAGTCCTGTTATCTCAGCTGGTCTCCCTCCAATCCCTTTGCTAGCTCTTCTCCTAAGACCCAGCTCCTCGTCCACAGCCCTAGGCCAAACTAGAGATAAATAATGGTGATCAAGATTAGTGAGAGTACAAGGGAATCTGGTAGAAGGAGACCAACTTAGGGGCAAGAAAAGTCCCATAAGTTGCAGAATGAATTCCCCAAACCTTAAAAAAAAAAAAAAAAATCCCCAAATGTATTTTTTTTTTTTTTTTTAAGATTTTATTTATTTCTTTGACAGAGAGAGACACAGCGAAAGAGGGAACACAAGCAGGGGGAGTGGGAGAGGGAGAAGCAGGCTTCCTGCTGAGCAGGGAGCCCGATGCGGGGCTCGATCCCAGGACCCTGGGATCATGACCTGAGCGGAAGGCAGCCGCTTAACGACTGAGCCACCCAGGCGCCCCCCCCAAATGTATTCTATAGGGAAAAAGAAGATTTTATTTTGAAAACAAAGTTTGGTTTTAAAAATAAAACATTTGCTGTTTCTCAAAAAGGTGCTGACATTTTGCCGATAAGGAGAATGAATTACTATCCTGCCTTCAGCTAGCCATGTAAATAGGACCCGAAGAGTCCAGGGATTCCAAAAGCAGATACCCTCATTAGCAGGCTGGGCTTCCTTCTAGATTGGTTGGATCCAGCACAGGTCCTCAGTGCGGGCTGTTAGAAATAGGCTTTTGGAGTCAAGTTCCCAAAAACACTTTTTATTTTTTTTAACTGCAGCACCTGTCTAGAAAGAAGCAGGAATCTGACCTGGGTGGGTGACAGGCAGGTCACACCGGGGAGGACTTGAGAGCAGCAGGCCCTACCTAAAGCCTCAGAACACTGTTTCGAGCCCCGCTCTGAACAGACCATACACTGACTTATCAGATCTGCTCCTGAGACTCAGAGCCCTCGCGACAAACGCGTTCACAGGACTCCAGGGACACACGCAGTCCTCCGACCACTGGCTCTACCACTGGCTACAGACAATTGAATTTGTTTTGCTACTGTATTTTCTTTTTAAACGTCTCTTTTCAAGGCTCTTTTTTTCTTAAAAAATAAAGACTCTTTTTTTCTTTTCTCCCATTCCTAATATATCACAGATCTCGGTTTTTATGACCAGGAAGTCAGATTCTAAAGCCAAGAACGGGGACATAGGTTCCACATCTTGGGGAATGGCAGTGAAATGGGACAGGACTTCATGACCCAAGTGATTATATTCAGGAGTCAGAAGAACAACAAAGTTGGCCTTTGAGTTGCCTTATTTGGACACTAGTTTTCCACGTGTCACTCAGAGTTACTAACCAGGCATTTCAAGGGCAAGAAATTACTTCCCCCACACTACCTTTTTAGACAGTTCCAGGCAAGTAACGAAATAATAAGAAAGCTCTCTGGATGGGAAGGCCCAAGATGGACTTCTGGCCCTGCCTTGGCCCTTAGTGGACCAGGGAACCCGGAGCAGGACACTTTCCCTCTCCACGGCCTTGGTCTCCTACCGTTTAAAATGAGGGCAGTAGCCTCCATCATCCCAAGGCTGGTTCTACTTCTGAGGCTCTAATGCTCAACTTCAGACGGAGGAGAGAAAGAAGAGTCGTGAACACAGCCTGGCTTCAGCCTTCCCTCACTCGGAAACTGCACTCAGATCTGGTAGCCCTCGGCCCCCACGTGTCTCCTTCTCTCCCTCTGCTGTATTATGGTGACTTTTTCTTCTTACAGAGGCAGGCCTGTCCCCTCTAGCTGAAGACGCAGCCCCAACTCACCTCCTGGAGGAAGTGCCCCACATGGACCTCCCGCTACTCCGTCCTCACCACAGGGCTGACGTGCAAGCACTGAGTGGCCTCTTGTAAAATACTATGTAGTCATTTTCCTGTGGGTGTGTCTTTTCTCCTCCTGCCCCATGCCTGGCTTCCCTGCTCAGCAAGGTTCTGTGTGTGCGGATCAGGCCTGGGGACAGGGGAGACAACCAAGGCGAGCAGCCCCTCCTGTCGGCCAAGGGCAGGGCTGCAAGGTCACATGGGGCCATCAAGTTGAGCTCCCATTTTCTTTTCTGTCTCCTTGTTTGCCAACGATGGCTTGACCCCACAAAGCGAATGCCTTGGGGAGGGATGGCAGTCTGGGAGGCTGGCAAGGGAAGGGCTGAGGAGTGGGACTCTGTGTGTGCCAGGGAGGGGTGGGCATGACCTACCGTCCACGGTGACTTGGCAGGAGCACTCAGCCTGGCCGGCGCCATTCTTGGCTATGCACTTGTATAAGCCTCTGTCCTCAGGCAGTGCCTTCTCGATGGAGACAGAGCACAGTGAGCCTAGGAAGGAAGAGGGAGAACGGGTGAGGGGAGCAGGTACAAGCCCAAGACCTGCCCTGGCACCTGGAACATGGCAGGGGAGGGCGAGACACACGGGCAGCCTCTGGAAGCCCAGAAGTCGGGGGTCCTGTGGGAACCAACCCTCTCTCCCTACCAAAGTCAGGGTACTTTTTGCTGATAACCCAGGTCCAATATAACTGATCCCTAAATATATTCCTTCCTGGTACCCTCTTTCTACCTCCCAGTGAGCTCTCTTAGGGAGTCATAATGGAAAGGTGCAGAAGAAGAGAGTGGAATAGTCTCTCCCTTTGGAGAGCATCCCATACAATGGAAGGAGCAGACGGACCGTGAGCCTCAGCACTGCGATGTCACCAAGAGAGATGAGCAGTAGCCAGCCCCAAGTTTACAGCCCTGGGTTAGGAACAGTGGTGCCCAGCTTATAGCAATTATTTGGGCATGCATCTTAGAAAAGGGAGTTCTGAACAAAGAGGTGGGTGAGGGAGGGCAGGAGTCCCTGTCCAGCAGGGGCACTGACCTGCGGGAAGGTCCGCTGGGAGGAGAGGGTACATTTAGCCTGGGATCCTGGGGCTGGCTTCTCAGGCATGAGCTGAGAAGGAAGGCCAACAAGGGGCACTGGGCTCGGAGAGGGGCACTTTGGGGCTGCCTCTCTTCAGGACAGGGTCTTTTGGCTGCCTCAGAGAAGGGTGGCAATGGCTCTCTTTCCCCATGGATCTCTCCACCCCCAGGACACGTCTGGCCTGCTTGGGGGAAGGAGGAGTCAGGCTGGGCATGCACAGGAATCGGGGGTCTGCTCCCTGCCCACCCAAGCTCTCTCATCCCGGGTCTGGCTACTTCTCTGGGGTACCCCCTTGGGGGATCTCCCTCGGGGTGTGGGAGAGGCCAGCTGAGGGTTGGGAGTGCTGGGCCAGGCAGGCGGGCAGTGGCACCCTGGTTCCTGCCTTCAGACACACGAACAAGCCAACAGCATGGCACCTTGCCCAAAGCTGCCCCCGTTGTCAGGGTAGCAGTCATCACACAAGGAAGAGGACAGAGCCAGGGCCACGTGCATCCTGCTGCTTGGAGCCACTGGCTTCGGTCACCACACTCCCCCTACCTCCTACTCCCCCGGCCGGTGGCTCGGCACAAGCCCTTAGCCTTGGGTGGGCAGAGCTGTGTGCACCCCACGTGTGTGTGTGGGGCAGCGTGGCCAGAAGGGAGGCCAACAGGCACTGATCTCAAAAAGTACCCTCACCCCCATTAGCCAGATGCACAGACTTGACCAACAGATAGAAGGATATTCAGAGAACCTCGCTGAGGGTGGAAGGGAAAGCAGAGGCGTACTAGTTCCCTCTGCTTCTTGGCACCTGGGTAATGTCCTAAACAGGGAAACCTTCGTCCTACCAACCACCTCCCTCCCACTTACGCAGAGCCTATTTCTCAGGAAAGGCCTCACTACATTCTCCCACAGGGAGGGCATCGAGTCGGGATCTCTGCTCACTGTCCCTCGGAGACAGACTTTGCAGACATTGAACCAGAAAGGACTCAGGCTGGACTTTTAGGAAATCCATCATGACAGTGAGACTGTGAGGCACAGGAATCTGGGATTGAGGGGAACTGTCCTCCCTAGAAAGAACCTTCTACTCATCTGGGAGGGCAGGAGGATGCTAAGATGACCTCTGGCCCCCGAATTTGAGGCTTAGAGGAAATGCACCCCTTTGTGCCACTTCCCTTCAGTCTGAGGCTAAGGCTCTGTGAGCAGACACCCCACTCCCAGTGAACCTTCTGCTCGAATCCCTGATTGTCCTTCAGTTTCAGCCCCACCCCCACCCCCCCACTGCCTTCAGCCTTAAGCCCAAATGGCACCAGCTGCAGAGACCGTGGTGAGCCCACCAGGAGAAGTGGGGGCATTTAGACCACAGCCCTCAGCCCCTCAGCAGGGAATGCAGCAGAACAGGCAGCTTTTCCCGCTGCCCAAAGCCGGGACCCCTGGCCACGTGCGTGGGCTGGGGGAGGGCCCCCAGGCAGGCTAGCCCAGATTGAAGAATCTGGTATTTCCTGTGGGACAGCTTATTCCTGACCTCCAGAAGAAAAACCGTTTCCCAGAGTTTTTTTTTGAGAAGCCTCAGCCTGGTGGGGAATTTTGAGAGAGAGGTGAGGGGGATGGGAGCAGTCACCACAGAATCAAAGATCCAATAAGTGGCTCGGCTAGAACTGTCCCTGGGAGAGCCCCTCAGGGCCATGGGGTCTGAAGATCCCCCATCCTGCTCTAAGTGTGTGGGAAGACGGGAGGATGGGGGGGAAGGGTGGATGGGGGGGCAGGGTGGGGTGGGGGTGGTCCAAAGCCCTGGACGCTGTGCTGTGAGGATGCCCTCAGTGAGCAGTGTCTCCCCAACCTGGTCCTCTAGGATGTCTTGGACAGTACAACTCAGCTCCAGGTCACCTCCTCAGGGATGGTGCCTTCCCTGTCACCCATAAGCATCCCCAGCCATGGATGGACCTCCTCTGTGCCCTGAGTTTCCCTTTATCCGAGTATGTCTCCCATGGCCATTGCTGAAATACATGCCTGTCTCCTCCACTAGTTCTCAGAGGGCAGTGGCTGTGTCTATTATGAATGTTTTTCCTGAGCCTGGAATGCAGTCACAGTGAAAAAAAAAAAAAATCTGCCATTCTGAGAACAACAAAGCACATTTCTATAGCAGGTGATCTGTGAGGATCTATGCAAGAGAAAGCCATGAACATTTAGTCACATATAACCTACCATTGAAAAAGACCATATAGATTTTTCTTTTTAGAGAGAGAGAGAGAATGAGAGAGCATAAGCTAGGGGGAGGAGCAGAAGGAGAGGGAGAAGCAGGCTCCCCACTGAGCAGGGAGCCTGATGCAGGGCTCGATCCCAGGACCCTGAGATCATGACCTGAGCAGAAGGCTTAACCGACTGAGCCACCCAGAAGCCCTGACCATAGAGTTTCTAAAAGGAAAAAATTCCTACCTCGGAGTTCTTCAAGCCGATTATGCATGCACAGTACTGCCTTGCACATAGTAGGGGATGCATAAATCCTAGTGTTTTGTAGAACGAACTTACACAGGTTTTTAAAAAGCCTTTGCAAGATCCCACACTAAAGGTCATTAAAAATGAATCATCAGTTGACAACAGCAACAAAAATGAATTCTCATTATTAGACGGAGAGATGTTTGCCAGGGAGAGAAGCCTAGTCTAGGGACAGGAAATAGGGCATAAAGATGAAACTGCTTGTCAGGAGCAGCACAGAGCTCCCCTCGGCTCACTGGCCATCCCTCTCACTCCTCAGTCAAGGCCAAGGCCAAGGCCTGAGGAGCTAGGCTGCAGGGCCCAGAAGGGCCTGGGGCAGTCCCCCTGCAGGCCCAGCGGCTGTAAGTGGACACCATCTACTCTGCAGCTCTGGGAATGCAGAAAGGGGAAGGGTACCTCCAACATGTCTCTCCCAGAATTAGCAGTCAACTCCAGCCGAGTCCTGTCACACCTCTTCTGCTCTTCTTGGTGCTAAATGGGGTGAACATGACCATATTTTGGGGGGGCCTGAAAGCTATGAGCCCTATCCAAGCTACAGGGTTCCGAGAAGGCTCCTGAACCTGTAAACACAGCGTCCACTAGCAGTAGGTATGTGGATGTACATGGCAATTGGTGGGGGAGAAGAGCACGGGAGTCTCTCACGGCCAAAGACTGGTGACAACAGTCTGGCAAGGAGACTGGAAGAAGGAAAGTTTGATCTTAGATGAGCTAATAGCACAGGGCTCAGTGCCAGGGAGTTGGGGACAGGGAGGGTGCTGAGGGTGGTGTGAAGGATGGGGAGACCCTCTTAGCCACCCCCTCCACCTTCCTCTCCAGACCACCTCAAACCACCAGCTGATTTCCACTGATGCCAGTAGAAGCGTGACCCCAGTCACCAGCACGCAGTGGTCTTCCGCTCCTTCCTCTTTACCTGCCCCTGCTCCCAAGCCAGGCAACAGGTTCTCTTAATCCTGTCCTTGCTTCTTGAACTGGTTGTTTCCTGTCTGTGCCATGGCTACCTTCTTAGTCCAGTCCCCCTTTCTCCCCGACCTCTTCAGTAAGGCTCCTTACTTGTCTTTGGGCACGGGGTCAATCAAAACCCCTAAACCCCTAGCTGTGTGTGCACTGCTCCTCATTCCAAACTTTTGCATGGCTCCCTAGTGCCTTCAGAATCGTGCTCCTTAGCGTGACCTAGGATGCCATGGGCCATGCCTTCCCCACCAGCCCTCCCATGCTGTGAGCAGGCCTGCCTTTGCTGCTCCTGGAGCCCCTGCCTGGGAAGCCCTACGTCCCCCGCCTTGCCTGCCAGGAGCCCTGGCCCAGCTTATTCAGCACCAGCCTTTCCTGCGGCCCCACACTCAGCTCCCTCTTCTCCTACGCCTACCAGCTCAACTTCGGCACTTGGCTGGAATCATTTCATCACTGTGAGTGTATGTCCCCTCTTTCCAGATCTGTGGAGAGCACATCTACTCACACCTCTCAGTGTGCCCTGCTCCCTGCAGGGGGGCCTGCTGAAGTGGTCACTGAGAAGGCTTTCAGATAGGCTTTCTCCCTGGGGTCCGTGTCTAAGCCAGGCTCTTGAAGACTTGGAGGGTGAGGCTCTAGAGAAGGGATGGACAGAAAACAGGGCTGGTATTTTAAGACAAGCTACTCTCCCTACTGTGGCAAGGCAGACCGGCCCATGCAGTGAAAATACCAGAAACTTGGCAAGCCCAGAGGGCACCACCAGTCTTCCAGCCTCTTGACAACTACTGACAATGTTGAGGAGTTAACAGCCCTGAGTATCTTACCCTGCTGGACAATGCTGCTGGTGAGTGGATCCTGAAAGGTCTCTCAGCTGTGCTGACATCTAACAAGAAGGAACTAAGAGGTAATATAGCTTAGTGGTCTGGGCATCAGAACTCAACTGCCTACATGCAAAGTCCAGCTCTGTGACTCCCTAGCTGTGCAGCCTTGGGCAAGATACTGCACTTGTCTGAGAGACAGGCAGGATGAAATGAGTGTAAGAGGCCTAGGACAGCGTCTGGTACATGGTGTTCAATTCATGCAAGCTATTCTTAGTTTTCAAAGGAGAATTACAAATATTTAGAGTATTTTTTAGAAGCTGAATTTGGGGCTGTCTCTTTATCCCCTTCCCACCCTGCTCCTAGTCCTTCCCTATCCTCTCCTTGTGCTGGCCTTCTTTTAATCATTTCTTCTTCCTCTGATTTGGACCTAAACTGTCCCTTTGAGGTGGTTTCTGTGAGAGGCGATACTGGAATAGCCCTTTAACGCTCAGTGACAGCAGATACCACGTACTCAAGGCACTGTGGACATGAGTGGCCGTGCCTAATGACTCCGGCGTGTGTTTGAAACCAGGGCTGAGGTCTGCTCACGGTGCTCGGCTGAGGGGATTGTTTATAAGCAGCTACTAGTGTCTCCAGGCACTCTCAGGCCCCACACAGGTCTCACAGCAGCTGCGTGGCTCTGGGCACTGCCCTCAGCTGTCGAACATCTGTTTCCCTGAGGTGGGTGTAGCCATGGGCCTCACACTGTGGATATGCCCCAGGGACGGGCGGCTGCCCACCCTTCATCCTTCCTGGAGAGATCACCACAGGGTAACCTGGGAAATGCTCCCAGTCAAGGTCTCAGACCAGTTCTACCAAAGGCTTTCCAACTGGGAGGGGCCCACAGGGGTGACAGGGAAGGTGCACCACGCACTCCCCTGGACATCTCATCCCACCCTAGTAATCCCCCATGCCCACCTGTGTGTGGACCACAGGGAGGCTGAGCAAGCAGAGGCAGGGGGGTAGATGACATGCCTTCCGAGGACCCTACCAATCTGGAGATATCCACACGAGAAAGTTCTCCTATCGACACAGTAGCAGAAAATAAAACATTTTCTCTCTCTTGGTAAATTTTCCCTTAATCTTTTAGCGCTTAGATTCAAAATGCTCAGCTGTTCCCGATTTGCTGTCTGAGTTGCAGAATGAAGAGAGAAACTTCATCGTGGGCTGAGAGGGATACTGCTTTCTTCAAATGCTTCCTTCGGGTTTCAGGAAGAAGGAAGGAAGCCTGATGAAGGAGGGGAGAGGGGGGTGCAGTCAGCAGACAGAAAGGGGAACAGCACGGTGTGGGGTGTTTCTGACATCTCAGCGGATCCCGATTGCACAGGACCTGTCCACTTGGGCCTCCTCTTTGCTGCCACCCTCCACCCGTTAAGGGTAAAATGCCACTTCCTGGGGGAACTTTGTACCCTGCCCTGTCCAGACCCACTGGTAGCAGCCCTTAGCTCGGGCCAGGCTCTGTTCCAGCACTGGCCACCAGAGTGGGGTGTGGGAAATCTGCCGACTGGGAGCTCCCGTTCAGGCTTGAGATGCTTGGCTAAAACACTTCGAACCAAATTGAGGGTCCAGGGGAAATGCCCCTCTCACCCCCATCCCTTCTTTCGGTATAAGCTGGCCCATCTCAGAACTCCAGATCCCAAAAGGCCCCAGATGTCAGGATTTAGTGCCCCCCCTCTTCTCCCCACAACCCAAGAATGTGAAATACCAGCAAACAAAGTCTCATCCAAATTAGGAAGCGAGTGGCTCTGTCCGCCCAGGAGTGTGTGCCGTAGGGGCTGTTTGGGGTTTTGGCTTTCCCCCACCGATCCTTTCAAACCCACAGTGTTATCAAGACTTAAGTTGTTCTTGACCCCAAATCACAGTCCCGTGCCATCCCGTCACTGTACACCCTTCTCCAAACCTAAAATGCTGCTGCGAATGTAGCCCTCAGCTCCGAGCCCCGGGTGGGCTCCAGCCCCCAGGCCCCCTCACGCCTGCAAACAGAGCCCTCTCCACGTCCGAGCCGTGGGGCACTAGCTCAGGCCCAGGGCCGCTCTGAGGAGCCACGGCTGGGGCTGCCATGAAGCATCCCTGCCAGACAGATGCCAAGGCCTGGGCGTGTGCCACAGGACCAGACGCCCACCTCTCACCGCCCCGTGATGGAGTGTGTACCCGAGGGCCCGGAGCAGGACACCGCTCCTGGCAGGGCTGTGAGCGCCAGTCCACGAGCCTACAGTGGCCCTGGTACAGAGCCCCCTTCTTCCCGGCCCTTGCCCTTGTTACCTTCTTGTGAGAGGATGATGAACTTGGTGGTCTTGAGTGTCTTTCCATTCAGCGTCCAGGTGATGGTGGCTGGGGGGTCAGAGGACACCTGACACTGGAGTAGCAGCTTCTCGCCCTCTGTCACGTGGACATCTTGTAGCTTCTCCTTGAAGGTTGGGGCTGTCCCTTGGTTCTCTGACCTGTTCTCATTATCTGTGGCTCCTGCATGCCCCCTCTTACAGTTCACATCATTCTTAACCTCCTTCTTGAGTTCTTCTTTCCCAGCTGGTTTCAGGGTCTCAGCAGGCTTGGCGTTACCCATGGGTTTTGGGGTCTCAGCAGGCTTGGCGTTGCCCATGGATTTTGGGGTCTCAGCAGGCTTGGCGTTGCTCATGGGCTTTGGGGTCTCAGCAGGCTTGGCGTTGCCCATGGGCTTTGGGGTCTCAGCAGGCTTGGCGTTGCCCATGGGTTTTGGGGTCTCAGCAGGCTTGGCGTTACCCATGGGTTTTGGGGTCTCAGCAGGCTTGGCGTTGCCCATGGGTTTCGGGGTCTCAGCAGGCTTGGCGTTGCCTATGGGTTTCGGGGTCTCAGCAGGCTTGGCGTTGCCCATGGGTTTTGGGGTCTCAGCAGGCTTGGCGTTGCCTATGGGTTTCAGCGTCTCAGCAAGCTTTGTGTTGCCCACAGGTTTCGTGGGCTCTGCAGGCTTGGCATTGCCCACAGGTTTTAGGGTCTCAGCAGGCTTGGCATTGCCCAAGGGTTTCAGGGACCCTAAAGGCTGGGCATTGCTCACGGCCTTGGGACTTTCTGCTGCCTTGGCATTCAAGGCCTCAGCATTGTTGCTACCATTCTCTGCTGGTAATTTTTTCTTGCTGCCTAACACGGAGCGGAAGTCTGGGGTGGCAGGTTTGGGAAGTGGTGCCTTCTCAGGCACCGGGGTCTTAGGAGTCCCCTTTTTGGCCAGGACCGAGCGGAAGTCAACTTGCTGAGGGCTGTGCACCTTCCTCTCTTCCTCTGACACAGTCTTAGGCTTCACCTGCCGCTGCAGGTTGGCGCGGAAATCCATCTGCTCAGCTGGGATCTCCTTGAGGTCTTCTTCTGACACGGTCTTGGTACTCACCTTCTTCCCCAGGAGGTCACGGAAGTCTAGCTGTTCTACCTCCTGCTGGCGGATGGCCTCCTCAGTGTGCTGCCGGGTCTCCACGCGCCTCTTCAGCAAGCCCCGCACGTCCTCACCGTCTTCCTCCTCTGGCCAACCCTGCCCTCTCGCTGGCCAGCCAGGCCTCAGGGTCCCATAGCAGTCACCGCCAGCTCCATGAGCACCGGCTCCCTGGCTGCAGAGGCCCTCACAGCTGACAGGCTCCCTCCCCCTGCAACCAGTGAAGGGAAAAAGGAAAGTAGCAAGAGGAAAAGGGGCCGGGTAAGAAAGAAACGTCAGGGGAGAGCAAATCCCTGAGGGAGGGAGGGTAGAGGGGAGGGGGGAAGGGGAGGTTGGGGCTGACCAGGCTGTGTTTATAGAAGGGAACGTTGGTGAGAGGCTCTTGCTTGCTTACTTGGTTTGTTACATCGGTAATGACTTCAGTGGCCTTATAAGGGTGTGTGCAAAAAAAAAAAAAATAATAATTCACCCCCCCACCCCCCGTCCTCCCCTGCTCTCCCTCCCTCATTCCCCTTCCAATCTCTCCCTCTTGGCTCAGCAACCTCTGCTGGAGGATACAAATAATCTGGGGCTGCTGGGCTGGGCCTGCAGGGGCCGGGAGGAAAGTGGGTGGCTGGTGGCATGGGGCCTGGCCGGGCACCTGCTGGGGGCACTCACCGCAGGGGCGCTCTGCCGGGGCTGCTCTGTAGCGTCAGGGACACCTGGCAACTGCATTCGCCCACGCGGTTCCTGAAGGGTTTGAGAGATCGACACAGATCAAGAGGCTCTCAGAGCCAAGGGCCCACTCAGCCCAGCGCTGAGAAGGGCAGGGCAGGCAGCAACTTGGCCACAGGCTGGCCAGCTTGCTCCAGGGAAGAGGGGGCCGCGGCTTAGCTGGGACCCCAAACACCCACACAAGACCTAGACCTAGGGCAGGCCCTGCCCCGCTTTGGTCATCCTTTTCTTCCCCCCTCAGCTCTTGTATAAAAAGGGAAAAAAAAAGTCTTCTGAGAAACAGCTTAGACAGACATCCAGAAGTAGGAATACTTTTCTCTTAAGTATATTACAAAAACAATACAATCGCTCAATCTAAACACGATCACTCAAAACTAAAGTCCAAACCTGCCAGGGTGTGATGGGGCTGCTCCGTCTAGCCCACGCAGTCCTGGGCTGTGACCCTGAGTCTGACTCCACACTCCCGCAATACAGAGGTGGTTTCGTCCTCTCCACACAGTGCACCCCCCCGCCCCCACCCCCCCCCCCCGCAAACTGCTATTTCCCCTTCTGCTGCTCGAGAAATAAAAACACTCTCCCATCCCTCCCCATGAGCTAAAAACCAAACAGGTGTCTTCTTGCATGGGTGACCCTTTCTCTCCTTCCTTCAGGTGGGGAGAGCTCTGGATTCTTCAACCCACTGTTAAATCGTTAGTGTCCCTGTGGTGGGTGGCCAGTTGAAGCCGTCTCTGCTCTCTGTTCGGGGAGGGCTGTACCCTGCTTTCCTGCTGCCAGGACTTAGAGCCCATGGGCCCTCTGACCCTGCGTGGCTGCCATCTGCTGGCGGTTCTGAGCTCTGACCAGCCAAGGTAGTCCAGGCAGGGGGAAGGGGCCAGGGTGGGGGAAGGGGTGGGGGCAGGACTGAGAGCCAGCGGCGACTCTTCATGGTCATAACCTCCCTTTTTATACAGAGCCCACCACCTTTCATTCACTTCCATTATCTTCTTGTGCCTACAACACCCCAGTGAGGTATGGAGCACTATTACGCCCCTTTTAAAGGTTAAGGAAGGAGGCTCAGGAGTTTCTCTGAGGCAGTCCCACTCACCCCCCCGCATGGTCATCTTGCTGGCACTTCGGGGCCCAGCACGTGCCTCAGCTCCTGCCACAGATGTGCCAAGCTCAGCAACAGGTTCCTTACATAATCCATCTCACTTCATCTCATGACATCTCAGGGAAGCCAGCACTGGTTTTATAAGAAAAATAAGGCTTCTAAAAGTTAAATAATTGGCCTTAACTCACAGAGCCAACCAGCAGAAAAAGGGGTTGACACCCAGGTCTCCCTGAATCGGGGACCTGTAACCTTCCCCCTCTGCCCCGCAGGGCTCATCAGTACAAATCTACTGTGGGATATGCGTGTGTGTGTGCATGCCCCTGTGTGCATGTGGGTATCAGCCGCAGGCATGGATACGCACAGATATGGGACCTTACCTGCTGGCCAACTGCACCTGCAGGTCCGTGTCTGGGATCATGTACACAGGCACGGCTATCCCCACATGGACAGACCCCAGAGCACGTGCTCACGCAGCCCTGCTGATGTATATGGCTCTCCACCTTGCTTTGCTTGGCCTCCCTCCCAGTGGAGGGCCAGGTCCAGATCGGACACTGGCAGCCCCCGGCGTGGCAGATGATTTGCAGGGGAACTGGGGGTGGGGGGGCGGGGGGATGCCGCTCACTCCCAGGCACAGAGCCCCATTTGAAACAAGGAGAGGTTGATCGGTGCTGTCCTCCAACTCTCCTCTCATCCACTGGGGTCCCCTCCTGGCTACCTTTGTCAATGCTCAGGCTCTCAGGGGGCACCGACTCAAGGTTCAGAGAGCCTCAGGTCTGGACAGCTGGAAGGCCTGAGGCTGTTCCTTTGCTCAACAAACAGCAATCAGGTGCCTCCTTAGTGCCAGGCCCTGGGGAGGCTAAGAGGCCCTCAGGACATCCTGAGCATTGGGCACAGAAGGCTCATGGGGCTTTGGGTCAACTTGCAGAATAAACACGGGAGGTCATTTGCAGGTGAGGCCCAGCTCCCTGGCACCCCACTTCTGCTAGGCTGCTAGCCAGTATTAGGCCATTCATTCCCCACTTTTCTTTCAAGCACAGGGTGTGGGGCCCAGGGTTGGTGAGGAGCAGGAGGCCAGGAGGCCAAGGGCCACATTTTCCCACTAGTGCTTTCCAACGTTGCCCCAGCTGAGTTTCCTCCTGCCACAGGTATAATGCAGCCCGGATGCAGAAATCAGGAGCAGACGCTGACCAGATGGGTGTGCTTTACCCCAGCCGAACCCTTCAGAGACTTTAAGTGGTGGGCCCCCCTCCCCGTCCCCTGAGCTGGAGTAAGCTCTGTCTCCCCATGGGGAAGCAGGCGAGGGCTTCTGTTGCTTCGATTGCCTGCCCTTAAGGAGGGAGCACAGGGAGCTTGTTGCTTGACCCATCCCCAGGCCTCAGCCTGAGGCACCTGGGGAAGCCTGAGGGGCAGACAGAGGTGGAGAACTTGGGATACCATGGCTGGCCCACTAAGTGGATCATCCCTTGGGGTGATCTGGGGGTCACCATTTCTGCAGCCATAAACTTAAACCTCTGTTGGGCCTTTAAGGTAAATCATGGGTTCGTTCAGAGCCTACACAAAGTCAGAAAGGCCTGTGACCTGGGACCCACACACCAGATAATCTATCCAGCCAAACAGCTTCTTGTATCTTTGGTGTCTGTATCTACATATTCAGTTACAAAGTCAGGCCGTGCTCAGCCCGGGCGCTGCTCAAGAGGATAGGGGGCTAAGACCCCACAGGCTGCACCTTTTACAAAGTAACAAAACCCTTTCTGCTCCCACCTCCCAAACCCTGAAGAAGAAGCCCACTCTTTGGTTACAAAGCCTTTGGACCCTGTCCCACTCTGAGTCACCCTCCCCTGGAATGGGTTTTATATGTAAAATTAGTTAAAAGAATTGATTTCCTGGCAAGTCTCAATCTTTCAAATATTTCAGCTGGAATTTGGAACTGACTTTTTGACATTTCCTCTTTTAGTTCAGGAGACAAGCGTTAGGGCCGGGGAGGCAGAACCCGTCCGGCCACAGCTGTAGCAGGGACAGATAGGACCTGTCACACCAACCCCCACCCCCCTGCCCTTTCCTCCCAGCTATCTGGTCTCCCTCCTTGAGGCATTCTGTCCTGGGTCTAGGGCTGATTTCTGTCAGGATGAGAAAAGCTGGACGGGAATGGGGCCCCTGGCAGACCTGGCACGTACTCCCCAGAACTTTCCACTGACTTGCTCCTCAGCTGGGAACAAAGCCAAGGCCAGGGCAACAGCTACCCAAAGGAATGAAGAGGCTGGACTTTGGGGAGGGGAAAGGGGCAAGGGCTGCGTGGACGGGGACTCCAGTGGAACCTCCTGGATTCCCCAAGTTCCCATGCACTTGGGAGAAATAAGGAATGGGAGAGAATCTGATTAAAAGACAGAGATGAGGGTTCCAATCTGGGCTCTGCTACTTGCTTTTGTGTGGCCACGAGCAAATCCATGACCCTGAGACCTCAGTTTCCCCCATTATTAAACGATGAGTCGGCTAGATAACTTCTGAAGTCCCTTCCAGCTGGGACAGTGTAAGTTTTATGACTGTCCCCAGCTGGGCCCAGACAGTCTGCCTGCCGACCTCCCAGTGCAACCCTCCACTCTGGCCTGGCAGGCTTCCCACAGCCCTTGCTTTGCTCTTCCCTACCCTTTCTTGCTCAGCTCTTCAACGTGCCCTCGACAGTCAAGCCTTTACTCATTTGCTAAACCTCAGCCTATGGTCCTCAAAATCCCACAAGGAGCTTCTCCCTTCTAGGATATTTGGCTTCATTAATGTGAAAGTATTGTCCCGCAGCACAACTCCTTCCATGCAGACAAGCTCGTGTCTCATGTGTCGTCAGTTTCTATTATTTGTACCGGCCTAGGGAGGGAGAGTGTATCTCTTCTCTATTCTGGAGGCAGACTTGCCTTCCCGATAATAACTGGTTTGGGTGTAAGGCAGAGGCTGTTGGTGTGTTCTATGCATACTGCTGACGGCAGCAGGATGACCAGCCAGCCCACAAGCCATCCCCGCCGCTGACTGCAGACATGGCAATAGCTCAGCTGAGATTTGCTAAGCCTTACCCAGCTAGGCAGAACTTCCCAGCAAATTAAAGAAATGATAAATGACTATATTTTATAAAGCCACTAAGTATTCAAGTAGTTTGTTATGCAGCAAAAGCGAACTGATACAAGCATAAAGCACATGCCCAGAAAGGACCCAAGTGGTGGGCCACACCCTGGGTTTTGTTATTATTATAGGAACAGTGCTCAGTCATGGCAGTAGCTTTGGCATGTAGCTCGGAGCCTTGAACATGATGTGCTCAGCACAGGGAAATGATTTATCCAGGAGAGCAAGTCCTTCGCAAAGTGGCCGGGCACCCGAGCCAGGGCAGCTCCAAACATCTTTGTTATGTGGCATGACATCCTGTTTGCAGGGTCAAGGTCAGGAGAGCACTCTTCTTCAGTGCTTACATCAACCCTAGGGGCTGGCGCTCTGTCTCCATCAACCCAGGGCTGGCATGGGATTTTAAGCGTGAGAGCATTTTCAAGGTAGAAGAACATTTCTGGATCACTTTCATTTAACAAGCACTGAATGCTGACTCTGGGCAGGCACTGTTCTAGGCACTGGGAACAAAGCAGTGTGCCTTCGTGGAGCTTACCTTCCATGTAATCTAGAAAACCTTAAACAGGAGGGAAAAAAAGGAATGGGCATAGTTAACCTCCCTGTAGTGGTTTTAAATGTCTACAAACTCTTTGACGCTCCTCTCTCCAAGAGATGGAACCTAATCAGGCTTAATGACTTACTTCTAGCAAATAGAATATAGCGGAAGTAACAGTGTGTGACCTCCAAGGGTAGATCACAAAAGACATTGCAGGTTGCAACTTATGCCCTCCCCTGATCCCTAGCTCTGTGGAAGCCATGTCATGTAGTCACTCAAGCAGCTCTAGGGAGAGGTCCACACGGCAAGGAGCTGAGGCCTCAAGCCAACAGTCCTATGAGCGAGCCATCTTAGAAGTGGATCCTCCAGCCTCAGTCAAGCGTTCAGAGACGACAGTCCCTACCAACATCTTCACTGTAAAAATCATTCAGCAAAGCTGCGTCAACTTCCCGATCCATTGAAACTGTGAGAAGGTAACTTGTTTTAAGCTGCTCGGTTTCGGGGTAATTTGTTACACAGCCAGAGATAACTAATACATTCCCTCTATCCTGTTGCTTTTCCAGTTTTAATCCGTTCTTCCCTCCTTCATATTCTCCACACACCAAATAATAGGGGAACAAGAGCCAAGATGTAATAAGACAGGGGGCTCTGGGGAACTGAGCTCAGGAGCTCAGTGAACACCTTTGCATTGAAGCGGAAGAAACGAAAGCTTGTTGGCAGCACCGAGCTTGCCCTTTCCTTACCTTGAGCCCAGCCGCACCTTATTTTGGGTTTCTGCTGCTTCCTAGTCCTGGGTGGGAACTTTGACAGGAGGTTTGGTGGGGGGGTAGTGGGTTAAAGGCAGTTGGCAGGACATGTGGACTCACTTGAGCAGGATCTCATACTGGCCGGCATGCCAAGGCTGCACGTCCTTTAGAACCAGCGTGAACACGTCCTCATTCTGTAGCACCTCGAAGTGGCCAGCGTCTTTGGACAGGGCTTTGCCGTCGCGCAGCCAGTGCACAGTGGGGAAGGGGTCCCCAGCGATGGCACAGGACATGAGGACACTCTGGCCCAGGGAGGTTGTCACTGAGCGGGGCTTGCTGATGAACCAGGGCTGGGTGCCATCCTGAGGCTCTGGAAGTTGGCAAAGGGTTGAATTAGAGAGGAAGGCCTTTCAGCAGACAGGGTCCACTCAGCTCTCCCTGGTGGTAAACGTCAAAGACTGCCTGCTACCCAAATAACAGCTGGTCCAGAAATCACTCTTATTGCATGTACAGTTATAGCACACCCTTCTCATGGCCCATCTGTCCCCTGAGGATAATACAGACAGGATAATATGGTATATCCACAGCAAGGGAGGTAACCTAGCACACTGGGCTAGGTGCTAATGATCTACATGAGATGTGTATGATTTTGAGTTGTCGCTTGCTTTATGTGTCCTTCCCTGCTCTCTCTTCTTAAATATAGGTTCTCTAAAGGCAAGGACCCTAACGGGCCACAGCTTGCCTCAAAAACTATCACTGCACTAATGTAACATTGTGTGTTCACGACATTTCAGTAAAAGGGAAAAAAAGCTATCGCTCCCTAATTAAGTGTATCCTAAGATTTCTCTCCTAGCACTCTGTGCAACTTGTCACCAATGACCCAGAGAGGGCAAGGACCTCAGAAGGCTCCAGGGAACAGTGTTGCCACTCAGCCAGAGTCTGGCCTTGGAGGCTGGAATGGGACCAGGGGAACACAGGGGCCATGGGAGAAACCAAGTCAGCTCAATTGGTTTCCTCACCTCCAAACGGCTTTTGGAGGGCCCACTAGGGCAGCGGATTTCCAACCCCCTCCCCTCCCCCCCCCGCCTGCCCGTACCCTGGTCAGCCCCGCAGCCTCACCTTGTACCATGAGCACCGCCTGGGTGCGGACTTCTCCGGCGCTGTTCCAGGCTTCACAGGTGTATGTGCCCGTGTCCTCCGGGAACACTTCCTGGATACAAAGGCTGTGCCGAGTGCCTCTCTGCTCAAAGTGGAAGTCCTCCGACTCCTGGATCTCATTCCCATCGTGAAGCCAGATGACCTCAGGGGGCGGGTTCCCTGAGCGGGGGAGATAGGGAAGGCAGACCCGGCAGGAGGTTGGTTCCCTGGGCCATGTGGCAACTTTGCACTTAATAGTGTGACACTGTACTAAATACTAACCTCTCTATGCCTCAGTTTCCCCATCCGCAAAACATTCTAACCATATCTTCCTCAAAGGTTTGTTGGGAGGATTGAATAAATTAATACAGTCTCCCGGAACAGCCCACTAGAATAGTAGATTAGAGGGGTGCCTGGGTGGCTCAGTTGGTTAAGCGTCCGACTCTTGATTTTGGCTCAGGTCATGATCTCAGGGTTGTGGGATCGAGCCCCGCATCAGGCTCCACGCTAAGTGCGAGTCGGCTTGAAATTCCCTCTCTCCCTCTCCTTCTGCTCCCCCCCAAAATAAATAAATAAATAAAATCTCTAGCAGATTAGAATAGCATCTGGCATGAGGAAAGTGCTCAATGCATATTCATGATAATTATTTAACAACAGATTTGCGGAAACCAGAAAGGATGGGAAGTGAAAAAAGTCAGAATTCAAGCTGCTTGGGAACGTGGTAACTGGCTCCCTGGGTGTGAAGCGAATGCATTTCCCGCTCTGCCCTGCCCCGCACAGTGTGTGCACGTCCAGGCAATGCCATGGTGACCTCGCAGTCACTCCTCTGTCGGTTTTCACCAGGAGGAAAAGTCAGCATCTCATTTTTCTGCCATACAAATGTTGGGTCTGAGGGTGGACACGGGCACCAGCTCGCGTGAGTTTCCAAACACAGCTCAGCGTGGATAGCATTTTCAGGTTTTACCAGTCTACTTTCCTTGGTAGATTCTAGCAGTTTGGTGGGGCAGAAAACAATGGCCACCTGTGAGAGTTGCCCCTGCGGTAGCATTGTGCTCTGCTTCCCGACGAGCAAGGCCCCAGGAATGGCTGATGAGGGAGGCTGTGTGGTGTCAGGCTCTCTCAAGGAGAGAGAGAGAGTGGGGTCTGCTTCTGATGGGTTAGCCGGCACGAGTACGGAGGCTAGGAGCAGAACACCTCTGATTTCTGTCAATTCAAGGAGTGTGGACAGGGGAGGCAGCCAGGCCGAGGCCTGGGACCGTCATGGGGCTGCCTCAGGCCTGTAGGAGTTGGGGGTGTGTGGGGATCCCTGAAAGGGGGAGCCCATTCATTCTCCCACAGCTCATCTTTATTACTTCTGCAGCTCAGGATGAACTAAAGCCCAGGAGAGTGGCCTCCAGGCTGTCAGGGGGACTGATCAGCGGTCAGCAATGAACAGGAAACTCTGGATATGCTTGGGCACAAGCCGGTTTAGTAAGTCTGTGCCAGCAGAGTCCCCAGGCTTCTCTTGTTGGCCTCTAGCGGGAACTGTGACAGTCCCATTGGGCTGCTGGTCACATGCTCTTGTCACCCCGCCCTGGTTTTAGAAGAACCTCTGCTCTATCTGCTCTATCTTCTCACCTTAAACTTGAATAGAGCAACAAAGTATCTTCCAAGAGCTGGGAAGCTCACATCAGCTGGTTTTGCGCCAGTGTTCAAAATCTTCCAGCTACAGTAGCCCCATTATGTGTCCCCACTAATCCCTACCCCGCTAGCTATGGTCATCTTCTTCCTCTGGACCACCGTGAATTGACCTTGAATCCAGAAAATCCTGCCCAGAGGAAGCAGAAAAGAGGGACCAGCAGGCTCCACTTCTTCGGGTCCGCTGCCTGATGGTCCCCTGCTGACTTTCTGGTGGGGGGATGATCGGAGCAGGACATGGGGGAGCAAAGCGCACACAGCAACAGCGCCTGTTTTCCCATCTACCCCAAGGAGAGAGATGCAGAGACAGACCTGACACCTGGACTGTCATGGTGACCTGGCTTCCATCCATGACTTTGAGGTCGGAGAGGCCCTGCAGGAAGAGGGGCGCGACCAGCTTGCTGGGAGCCGCGGGCAGAGGGTACCCGCTCTTCCTGTCACTCTTCTTTTCTGTGCGGCAGACAACAGAACGGGGGGCGAACACTCATATATTCATTCGACAAACACAGACTAGAGGACTGCTGGGCACCCAGCTTTGGTGAGGCTTGGACTTCTGCCAGAGGCTGACTGCTAGCAGGTGGGGCATGTGGGGAGGGGCTGGAGATCAGTAGCAACGAGGCAAGGCAAGCCTGTTTCTCTGCTTGGCATGCCAATGCTCTTGCCTGGGAGCCGGGAAAGGGCCAAGCCCAGCTGGGGCTCTGCTTCCTCAGGAGAACTTCAACACCTGCCATCTTAGGAGATTTTTTTTTTTTTTTTTTAATTTCACTCACCTTTTTATAAGTGATATGCTCCCATGGCACCAAATTTAAAAAGTACCAAAGACTATGTGTAGTCTCCCTTCCATCCCTGACCTGTGGCCATCAGGCTCCTCTCCCCAGAGGCAACCAATATTCAGTTTCTTGTTCATCTTGCCAGAGATGGTCTATGTATATAACACACAAGCAAATAGCTATACTCTCCCGTTTTCTTCTCTTAAAGAAATGATAGCACACTCTATGCACTGACTGATGTCTTATATTTTCATTTAACAATATACCTCGATGCCTTTCGTAAAACAGAAGTGAAGAGCTTCCTTGTCGTTTTCTATGGCCGTGTGATGCTCTATCACCCTCCCATGAGATTTTAAGTACCTCAAGAAAGCCAAAGACGCCACACTCATGAGAGTGACTCCAATGAAAAAGGCCAGTCTATGGCCATCCCACCCTGAGCGCGCCCGATCTCGTCAAATGAAAAAGGCCGGCCATCCCAAGCACTGGTGTGGGCGAGGACGTGGAGCGCCGGGACCTCTCACACGCTGCCGAGCCACACATCGTACACACCCTTCTGAAAACAGCTTGGTACTTTCTTAAAAAGTTAAACATGCATTTGCCATACGATCCAGTCATTCTACCCCTGGGTATTTTACACAGGAGAAATGAAAGCACGCTTCCAGACAAAGACTTGTACACAAACATTCATAGCAGCCTTATTCCTAACGGCCCCAAACTGGAAACAACCCAAATGGCCATCAACAAGTGAATGAATAAAGAGACTGTGCTGTATTTATGCAGTGGGATACGACTTAGTAATAAAAAGAAACGGACTAACAAGAAACACTACAACAGACAAATCTCACAAAAATGACACTGAATAAAAGAAGCCAAAGAAAAAGTATATACTGGATGATTCCATTTATATAAAATTCTAGAAAATGCAAAATCTAGGGATAGCAAGCAGATCTGTGGTTGCCTGGGGCTTATGGAGAAGGATTGTAAAGGGGCATCAGGACACATTTGGGGTTGATGGTGATGCTCATTTCTTAAGATTGTGGTGAAGGTTTCATAGGTGAAGGTTTCAAATTAAACACCATGAATATGTGCAGTTTATCGTACATCAATATTATCTTAGTAAAAACTGGGGAAAGAAAGTCTCGAAGGGAGGGAGGAAATATACCAGCTAGTCAAAGACAAAAGCTAGAACCACTCTCTGAGTTCAGGGCTGGCCCACTCACCCTGTTTCAGTTCTCCAGGGAGATGGGGTCACAAATAGGCTTTCTGTTATCCTTGGAATGCTCCCCAAGCTGGGCTCCGACTTGCCTCGTGCGAGCCAGAGGGGAAGGGGCAGCAGAGTGGCTGAGCCAGCGTCAGCTTCCCACACAGGACAGCCCTGGTGCAGGACCAGCTCGTGGCTGCCCAGTCTCTGATCTTGCCCTTTGCCCTGCGAGCCAGGTGGCTTGGACCTTCAATCATTCCGAGCTTTTTTGTTTTTGTGTTTTGGCAGGGGCAGGGGTAGGGAGGGAGAGGGCTAGGATATCTCTAACTTAAACTCTAAGTTTTGGGGGAAAGGGACTCTGGTATTTTGGGTTCTTATTAGCAAGGGCCACATATACCAGATTTCCAGAAAGCCAGTAGCCATGGGCATACATCTCCATGGTGTTTTATACACCTGAGAAAAATAGAACTCTAAATTGGCACTGAGTTTCTAACTTTTGGCACGCAAAACAAAACTGGGCCCGCTGCAGAGCTCTCCAGGTGTGGCCTCTGGGAGTGAGGACGGGAGAGGCGGAGAAGGCTCAGGATGCTGCAGGGAAACCTCCCGCAAGGCAGGCGCATTGTGAAGGGCATGGAGCCAGGGTACCGTACGGTCCGAGACCAGGGGATGTGCTCTCGCGTCCTGGCCGCCGCCTCCGCCCCAGCCCCCAGCATCGCTGCCTTTGTCAGAGGGGCAGCCAGGCAGACTTCCCCTTGACCCGAGGCCCGGGCGTGGGCTCGGGGAGGTCCAGAACCCAAGTGCAGAGATCTCTTTGCTGTGTCTGGGCTGCAGTGGCCAGGAAAGCAGGCTGCCTCAGGAGAGTTGAGGAATTTCCGGTCCTGCACGGACTGAGGCTTGAGGACAAAATGTTTCTGCCTGTGTAGATTCCCCCCGTTCTGCTCCTCTGCTGCCTCAGCCAGTCCCCGGTTTCAGAGGTCCGTGTAGACGGGCATGCCTATGTGCTGCGGGGACATCAGACCCTCCTTGGAGCTGGCGGCGGCCCCTCCTTGGCCCCTACCCTCTCCCAGGTCTGGCCTCGGGCAAGTCACGGCCTCTCTGAAGGCTCAGCGGCCTCACCTGTGTTGAGGGTAGTAACGGTATAATCTCAGGAGTTTTAAAGAGAGAACATGTGAACATACTTTGTACGACTGCTCAACACCAACGAGACCTTCCGTGTGAGGCTGACACGGGCGCTGACTCACACCTACCCACTTGGGCTCCATTACTTGTGGGTTATCAGCTGCAAACGAACAGAGATGGGGCCCTCACCCAAGGACTGCAGACTTGTTTGTTTTTTTTACATGACACAAGGCAAATACTGTTAGAAATACAAATGTATTGCTTAAAACTCTCCTGGGATATATGTAAAATAATTTGAGAACAACCTGGCTGCACGCCCTCCAGGAGACAGATGAATGGGATGACTGCTTTGTGGGCGCCTGGCCTGGGAGACATGGAGTCCCCTGGCACCGCCGTCCCAGCCCTGCCCTGTGTTCCCCAGGCCCCGGGCCTGGGAGGAGGGCAAAGGGAAGTGGTTGGGAGTAAGTGTGCAGAATGAACCTGGCCTCAGACCTACAGACTGGGGTCACATGGGATCAGCGTGACTGAGTCCAGGCTAGTGAACGGCTGAGTCATCCCTAGCATTCAACCACCCCAAATTCTTCACAGGGTGAGAAACCAACCAACCCCTCCCACAAACACACTCTGCACTGGGATTAAGGAGCCATGAGGATCTCAGTCTGGGGGCAAGTAGTTTTCTGGAAGCAGCCTGAGAAAAGCAGCCCTCACGAGAATCCTGAGGCCCCAGTCCCAATCCCACCACCCTAGTCTCCCGAGAGGGAGGCCAGGGCGTGCTCAGCTGAAGTGACCTGCGCGAGGTCACAGGGCCAGTCACAGGCAGACCTAGAGCTTGTACCCGGGCCTTCTGATGGCAAGGCCAAGATGTTCTGGAGGCCATCTCTTCCACGGGAAGCAGGCTTCTCTGCTGGCCAACTCTCCACAAGGACAGAGGTCTTATCTGCTGACCCACATCCTAGCCTCTAGCCAGGGGAGAACAGCGAACTCAGAGCAAGGCCAAGCCAGGTAAAAAGGGCAAGATGTGCGTACTGCACTTAATTTCAAAGTCAAACAAATTGCTCTGTCTCATCTGTGGCCTATGCGCTATGGCATCCGTTTATGCTGGATAAAACAAGAAGACAGATGGAAGGTGGTGCTCTGAACTCACTCGGAGCTCCGGCTGTGTGATCCGAAGAAGCTTCCCAACCCACAGTGTCATCGGGTCTCGATGCTACAGTGTTGGTAAGTGTAACGTCTACATCATCAGTATAATGCATGATAAATGCTGCAGGCTTTTTAGATGATTAAAAGAAGCAACATATGTAAAGCAGCTAGAATAATATCTGGCACATAATAAGTATAAAAATACACGGTTTTTGTTTTTTTTTTTCCCCTTTCCTAACCCAACTCACTTTTTTGGGTTGGGCCACCTAGATTCCAGCAGGAGCTCTCTGTCAGAGTTTGTGTCCGTGCCCAGGCTCACTAGTGCCCCTAGAGAGCTGCACCTCTGGGCCTGTGCTTTAGCTGTCACCTGGCACAGTCCTGGTCTGAAGCAGGGCGAGGGGGCCAGAGTCTGAGGCAAGAGGGCCCCAGAGGCTCAGGGAACCTGAGCCGCCTTCATCTGGGGAGGGCAGGCACTGGCCATAGCACACAGATGGCAAGGGAGGGGTCCACGGGACCCAGAGACAGATGTGCCACCCTGCTCAAATGGGGCCAGACTAAATATACCCCAGGTTGCCCCACAGCTGTGCTTCCTGCCACTGTGCTGAGACCAAGCCCGGAGAGCGCCCGCTCTCTGAGATCCAGGAAGGGCCGAGCCGCCTGGATGTCCTGGCCCAGAATTAAAGATGGAACGTGAACCCGCCTGTGGTGCCGGTACTTGGTCCCCTGGCCAGTGACTGTATAGTCACTCACGGACACACTCTGTCATTTAACTGAGTAGCTAGCTACTGGGTGCCCTGTTCCATGTGGAGAGAAAGGGAACGGATCAAGCCTGCCTCCGGGGAAAGACAAGACCTGAGATCAAGAATACTTAGGAACAGTTTGTCGACGACAAGTATGATGCCGTATCCATTAAAGCTAGTGACGGGACTGGAGAATGGGGAGGAGCAGGAGAGAGGACGGGGCAGAGAGGGGATGGATGGAGGGAAAAGGAAGGACCTCCCCGCCTACTGACCCTCTGACGTTTTCCTCCTTGGCCATTTTTGCTCTGTTTTGACTCATCAGCAACTGTTTTTGAAGACTCCTGTCACAAACTTCCACATTAACTTCTTGCTTCGGGGAAGCAGAAGTAGCAAACAGAGACCCTGTCAGGGTCCCCAAGCCCAGAGGGGGAGACACGGGGGCCGAAGCAGCTGCAGGCCTGGCTACTTCGCTGGGTTCGGTGGGCGGCGCCTTACCCCCGAGCACGGCTTTTGTCCACCTGTAAAGTGGAGGTCATTCACAAGGGGAAAGCGGACTTGTGATGGGAAGGAAATAACTGACAAGTCAGCTCTTCTAACCCATTAGTTTTTTTCTGTCAAAACAATGTTCCTCGGGGTGCCTGGGTGGCTCAGTCGTGGGATCGAGCCCCGCGTAGAGCTCCCTGCTCAGCAGGAAG
The DNA here is from genome assembly GCF_964656455.1 of Halichoerus grypus. Lineage (NCBI taxonomy): Eukaryota > Metazoa > Chordata > Mammalia > Carnivora > Phocidae > Halichoerus > Halichoerus grypus. The sequence continues at coordinate 67,695,189 of NC_135712.1, forward strand.
CCTGCTTCTCCTTCTCCCACTCCCCCTGCTTGTGTTCCCTCTCTCGCTGTGTCTCTGTCAAATAATAAATCTTCAAAAAAAAAAAAGTTTCTCGTTAAAAACATTAATTGGTGGTTTACAAGACTCACATGAACTGGTATTAACTCAATTATTTTATTTCTGAAAAGCTCTTATTCAGAGAAAGAGCTAAATACCCACACAACAGGTGCACTTTGTTGCCTTTCTCATTAATTCTTAATGCAATAACCTGTATAAGCCGTTCCTCAAACCTGGAGACATGAACGAAGCCGTCAGCTTCTCTTGGGCTTGAAATTTAGAAGCATCTGCAGTCTTTGTCCCCGTGGCTGGCTGTGATCTCAGCCCTCCTTCAACACTACAATGATCCTCCCGTTCTTCCCTTCTGGGTCCTTTCTTTCCTGTCCACGGGTTGAGCAGGAAAAACAATTTGGGGTTTCTCCTTAGAAGCGCTTTCTCCACCCTTCTCCTTCTATTAGCCACCCTGATTGGATCTGAACTTGCATTAAATGCACGTTTATGCTTTGAGGGGCTTGCCTTGAAAATGGCCCTCTGCAGGCTCCCAGCTCATTTAAAACTTATTTCAGATTAAAACAAGAAATTGTGGGAAAGTGCTTAAACAGAAGACACAGACACATAAACAGAGACAGGGTGTTGGTGGGAAACACCCTACCATCTAAGGAGCCCCCCAAAGACTCTCCCCTACAGAGGGACCCCTGCCTATTGCTGTCAGGGCCATTTACTAAGTCCCACTCTCAGAGCCTCAGGCCCTGTCCAGCAGCAGCTTGCCCGCATCCCTGGATTCACAGGTGACCACCCAATGAAAATGGATGTGGAATGGCTCTCCCCTACTTCCTAACTTCCCCTCTCCTAAAGCTTCTCATGCACAGACACACAGACCTCTTGCAAATGCACAGTTGGAAACCACTGCTGAGCTCTTTTGCTTAGTCATTACACTGCAAAATACCATTCCAACAGCAAATCTGATTCACTCCAAGCCTTGTTAGAGTATGGAAATTCAGTAAATCACCAACTAAAGGGGAGCTCTGGAAGCACAGTCCTCCCTTCTTTCTTTATTTGGTGCTCAAAATCCAGCACGGTCCAGGGATCACAGACTAGCCTCCTTTCCCTACATGCCATGACTGTTGACTCTTGAGGACTCTTCAAAGGAAGCCTACCTTCACCCAGCCCCTTCCTATTTGCAGGGCATTTATGAAAGGTGTAAATCCCCAGTATTTGACTTCTCTTCCAACAAAAGTCTCTCCTAACCAAATAAACCTACTTGGTGATTCAGCAAAACTTCTACTTCTGTGTCATAAAAAGAGCCTTGCTCTGTTGGCTTTTCTTCCCTCCCACTGACTTCTCTAGAACCTAAGAAGCAAATGGGAATAGAAGTGTGCAAGGTATGTCCACAATAGCCAAAATGTGGAAAGAGCCAAGATGTCCATCGACAGATGAATGGATAAAGAAGATGTGGTGTATATATACAATGGAATATTATGCAGCCATCAAAAGGAATGAGATCTTGCCATTTGCAATGACGTGGATGGAACTGGAGGGTGTCATGCTGAGCGAAATAAGTCAATCAGAGAAAGACATGTATCATATGACCTCACTGATACAAGGAATTCTTAATCTCAGGAAACAAACTGAGGGTTGCTGGAGTGGTGAGGGGTGGGAGGGATGGGTGGCTGGGTGATAGACATTGGGGAGGGTATGTGCTATGGTGAGCGCTGTGAATTGTGCAAGACTGTTGAATCACAGATCTGTACCTCTGAAACAAATAATGCAATATATGTTAAGAAAAAAAAAAAAGAAGAAGATAGCAGGAGGGGAAGAATGAAGGGGGGAAATTGGAGGGGGAGACGAACCATGAGAGACTATGGACTCTGAAAAACAAACTGAGGGTTCTAGAGGGGAGGGGGGTGGGAGGATGGGTTAGCCTGGTGATGGGTATTAAGGAGGGCACGTTCTGCATGGAGCACTGGGTGTTATGCACAAACAATGAATCATGGAACACTATATCTAAAACTAATGATGTAATGTATGGTGATTAACATAACAATAAAAAAAGAAGTGTGCAAGGAAAAGAACAAAAGGAAAGAGTGACGTATGACATTCCCCAAAAGATCTCTGACCAGTAGTGGTAGGGTTGCTGGAGGGGAAGCAGGAATCATTGCAACCACAGCCTTCTGACTGACTCAGAAGTTAACAACCAAACTCTCAACGTAAAGGTACAGTAGCCAAGCTCCCAGTGCTCCCTCCCGATGAGTGCTTGGAAACCACCGTCTCCACCGTATGTGCGTAGCATGGATCATATTCTGCTGTTAGGGACACAAGGCTGTAATTCTGATGGCATTCTTGACCAAGGACTCCAAGCAAGTAAATGACAGATAAGGCCAACAGTGGGCTGGAGAACTAGACAGTTCTGCCTCTCTAATTGTCCAATTAGTAAAACGAGGCCCCAGTTCTATGATATGGACACATATGTACAAACATATACTCAGAAGTCTTCCTGCAACACGAAGAACCCACATGGTGCACAACCCCGTTTCTGTTGTATTCAAACTATATAAAACTAGAATATTGGTTATAAGATAACACTTATCTGCTTGCCTTCTTAGAATTTAAAAGACTTTTGGGACAGATGTGGTGGGTGGGCTAAGGGTCTTAAGAGACAAAAAAAATTAAAGCCGATGTTTATCCTTCAATACATTTCTCTTTAGTTAATATAACTATTAGAATTGTTTTCAGTGCTTGTAAGCTTATGGAGGGGAGAGTCCGTACCTGACACCATTGGACAGATTATATAACATCCTAAGTACCTGAGCATAACTTGGGAGAGAGGTGGGGTGGGAAGCTGTCAGGGCTCCCAGCTATCCCACCGAGTGCCTGTCACTAACCTGAGAGTGAACTGGACTTCCACTGATGATCTAAGTTTCATTTTTTTACTCTAGATATCAGTTTCTTAAAAAATTTCCCGACATTTTATGTCCTTAGGTGCCTTTAGGAGGGCCCAGCAAGTCTTCAGTTAAATAAACACCATTAGGCTGAGACACTAAAGTCAAAATGGGCACAGTTAGCAAGTTAGTAGATCTAGTCACTTAAGAATTTTAGCCTTGACAAAGATACTTCAGGGGGAGATAAATTATTCTAGCCTGAGGAAGTCTCTCCCCCACCCCAATGACTCAGTCCAAACACACTGAAATATTTACTCTCCCTTGATCTTCCTGGGCTCTGCAGGAATTTGGATTAATCATCCTTTGGTCTCCATCTTGGGTTGGGTTGGTGGGGAAAGGCTTTCATTGCCTGGTTAACTATTGGGGATTTTTTTAATCCTGGGGTCGGGGGAGGACAGAAGGAATATTTGTTGAGGGACTCTTGAGAGCTAGCTGGTGGGTTTCTTGCATACTCCAACAAGCACTGAGCCCCCAGAGAAGTCAAGAGGTAGAGGGACGCCCTGCTGCACGTCTAGGGAGGCTGCCTACCGCCATGTGCTTTCATCCATTCCCTGAACACCTGCTCACATAGCAGGCCCGGATCCATGTGCAATAATGAGTAAGACACGGTCCCTGCCTGCAGGGAGCTGACAGTCTCACAGAGAAGACAATTAAACAAGCAATTAGAGTGAAATCCCACAGTTAGAATAAAATGTGGGCTACTTCCCTAGTGGCCCTGTCTGAGGTGCCCCTGCCTCTCTCTGAACTCATTCTCACCTTCCTCCAGCCACCCTGGTTATAGGTGCTATTCCTTGAATAGGCTGACCTTGCTCCCAATTTTAGGGCCTTTGCACCTGCTGCCCCTCCCGCCTGGAGCACTCTTTCTCCAGCTCACTGAAGTCTCTGCTCAAAAGTCCCCTCCACCTAGAGACTTCCTTCACCACACAATGTCCTCACCCATCCTCCAGAAGGATCCTTTCCACCCTTCTCGGTCAGTATTTGATTAAACTAGGTGCTGATTATGGTGTGTCTCCCCATCAGAACGCACGCGCCAGGAAGACAGAGCTTGTCTGTCCTGCTCACTGCGGCCTCCCCAGAATGATGTCTGGCCCAAAGCAGGGGCTCAGTGCAGATTTGCTGGAAAATAAGCACAATGATAAGGGAGGCTCCCAGGGAGGGCTTCCTAAAGGAAATGACATTTGTTGGGGAGAGAGGCAGATTTTGGAGAAAGGGGTTGCAGAGGAGAGGAGACAGAGAAAGCTGGGTGAAGTGGCCGCAGAAATCACATCAGAGTGCTGGGCCAGCGATTTCTGGATGATTGCAAAACCTTGGCAAAAGGCTAACGAGGTGAGAAAGAGCACCCACACCTGGCGTTCTGCGGAGCATCGCCGGGATTCTCCACTGAGTGTGCCTGCAGCACGGCCGCCCTGGAAACGGCCCCCTCCCGGGAAAGCGGACGGCCGGGGCGCCCTGCTCAAGGGCGCCCTCTCGTGGCCACAGCCCCTACAATGGGGTCCTCCTCAGACTCTAGTGTCTGCCGGGTGCCTCCCTCCCTCTAGGATTCTGGGATTCTCGCCCTTACTAAAGCAAACTAACAGGCACACAGATGGACAGACAACCTCCCACCCACTGTGGCAAAGCTGGTCCTTTGGTAAAACTGCTTAGACTTGGCATTTTGAACGATTTTACCTTGTGTAAAATTTGGGGGGGGGGTCCGTTGGACAATCATCACAACCGCACACACTGAGCCCTTCCTCGGTTCTGAGGACATGACGTGTATTTATTAACTTAATCCTCAGTACTGGGGACCGTGACTATCAGTGTCCCCACTGCACAGAAGAGGAAGGCGAGGCCCGGGGGGTGGAATGGCACCCCTGTGGCCAAGCGAGCTGGTGGTGCAGCAGGACGCACTCCCGGCCAGTCTGCTCCACGGCCAGGATGGGACTGGGGCTGGTGCCACACTGAGGGTTAGCGGAAAGGCCAGGCCTTGGGCAGCGATGGAGGGGCCGGAACCATGCTGGGTACAGTAGGAACAAACGTCTCTCCTGAGGTCGCCCCGACCCCTCAGCCGCCCCCACAGACCTGGAGCCCCAGGAGCTGCCAATGAAGTAAGAAAAAGTCCACGGCTGAGGATGGTGCAGGACACGGCCTTGAGCTGCCCGAGCGCCTTGGGGCAGGGAGCCAGGGGGTGTCACTGTGCCAGGCTCAGCCCACCTCGCTCCCGTGCAGACAGCCCAGCCCTGCGGCCCGCACATGCGGCCACGTCTCTCAGCCTGCTTCACCATTTATGGTATCTGAGCCTCTGTTTGGCCTTCACAGGCCAGCAAATCCCCACACCGGGAGGGAGTTCTCACTCACGCAGGGCTGTTCTCAGAGAAAACCCAAAAGGTTCTGGCAGAGTTCTTGCTGGGGACCTGTTTCGGCTTTAAAACACGCTTGGATGGGCAGTCACCCAGGCCCTACTACTCCCACAGACCTGGGGACAAGGAGGACGCCCCCAAAGACTCCTTGATCCTTCATCTAGGGACCCCCCCCCACCGAGGGACTATTAGCTCAGCTGGGTCTCTTTAATCCAATCTAAACCCAGGCAAGTGGGGACAGGCACTGGATTAGCAGGGCCACTGGCTGAAGCTAGCAGGGAGAGAGTCTTGGGCAACAGACCCATCACATGTCACTCTGGCCCTCTTGCCCGTTACTAGGCTTTGGAGTAGGCCACAACGACCTCCAAGGAGAGCGCCCTGTTGGGAAAGTGAGGGCCGCTCCCCTGGCCCAAAAAGATGAAGCTCAGATCTCTTCTTGTTTCATTATCACAATTTCCTGAGGCCCCTTATTGAGCCATGAAAGGAGATCTGTGGGGACAGAGAGGATAGCTACGTCAGCCACAATTCTGGCTGACAGATTCCCAGGGGGCCAGAGTCAGGCTCCCACCTGGGTGTGAACAGCTTCCTGGAAGGAAGAGGAGGCAGGTGAGGACTCCATGCCAGAGCACTTCAGAGAAACGGGGGAGGCCCGGGAGTGTGCCCCTTGTTGGCAGAGAGCGTCACAGAGCCAGCGTCAGCACAAGGGGTGACACTGCCCAGCCTCCAGGGCTCAGGCTCCCCCTCTGGGCCGGTGGATTCACACTCTGGAAAAGGGCAGGGCATAGGAATGAGCACAGGCTTGGAGTCACGAGGATCTGGGTCTGAAAGCCCAGTCTGACTTACCAGCTTGTGTGTTTAGGCAAGTTCCATAAGCTTTCTGAGACCTCCAGACCCTTTCGTCTAAAATAAGGGCAAGCAGGGAGCGCACGGCCCTCCCCACGGCTGTTGAGGTCTAAATGAGAAAGTATTTAGTGCAGTACCCAGCACATGATTTTCCCCTTGCCCTTTTCAGTGAAACCAGGTCCTGTGGCCGCCCAGAAGGCAGCTGCTCACGTTATTGGGAGACTCTCCCCACGAGACCTGAACCCTGGGGGACAGAGGGAAGAGACATGGTCTCCTGCCAGCATGCTGGGAAAGCAGAGCCCCCAGGCCCCAGCCACACACAGGAGCGGGGGCCCAAGCCTGGCGGGGAGGATGGGGAGGCAGGCTTACCTGGACACCCTGGCCCCAGGGAGCATTCCCTGGGCACTGTCACCATGCCCGCCGACCCCACAGCCCAGACAGCTCTGTCTCGAGTGCCGTGACTCCCCTGGAACTTCCTGGGACTAAGGGCTCGGCGAGGATCAATGGATGAGCATGATAATCAGATTACTGGACACCAGGCTGCTGATGTATGAAAACCAGCCTAGGCTGGTGGGGAGGAGCAGGGTCAGAAGGAAAAGGGGAACAGCCTGGGACCCTCTCGAAGCCTCAGTACCAGCACTCTGTTACCCAGTGGCCCCCAGCATGGGAGGTGGCATTTGTGAGACCCCTAAGTCCTAAGGGGGTATGTGAGTACTCCTCCTGGGACATCTTTCAATGTGCGAGGACTTCTTCCTACCACACTGGAAGCTTCTTGAGCCAAGGGAGCCCTTGCCTCTTTCTCCTGCATCTTCCCTCAGCCCTGCTGGGGTGAGGGGGTGGGGAACGGGCCTTTGCCTTGTCACTGTGGACCTCTAGAGGCCATTTCCTCCACCTGCCTCCCTTCAGATGCAGTGTGCTCTTTCTCCCAAGCAGATGTCTGCAGCAAAGGTGCTTCTAGAGAGGTGCCCAGAGGCTCCTACCATGGACAGTGACCCGGGCGCTGCAGGACACCTGCCCCACGGTGTTCTTGGCCAGACAGGTGTAGGTGCCATCATCTTCCGGCAGGGCGTCCTGGATGTGGAGCTCGGCCACACCGGCCTCGCAGGACGAGTGAGCGTACTGGATGGGCTGCTCTGTGGAGGGAAGCACAGGAAGACTCAGGCCAGGGGACTCCCAGTGCTGGGGCTACTGCTGTCATGTCACCATGCTCGCTCAGATCCACTGCGGGCTGACGACATGTCAGGCCCTCCCCTAGCCAGGGGAACAGAGAAAGCAGGTGTTCGGGAGAGAGATGGAAGAGAGGCAGTGGTTGTTGGGGTGCAGGAGCGAGGCTGGGGCTGGAAGGACTGTGGGGAGAGATTCTGGAGGCATTTCGAATGCAGGAGGGAAGGGGGCAGAGTTCTCTGCATTTTGTTTAAAGAAACAGTCCCCACATCCACAGCCTGGACTCCACAGAATTCTGAGCCTGGAAAGAATCTTACAGGGTCATCTGGCCCATAGCCCAGCCTCAGGCACAACAGGCCTCACCCAGACAACAGGAGGCTCCTGGCTCCTTTTAGACGTCTCCAGAAATAATGATTCCGTTTCCCACTGCAGATATTCATCAGAAAGCAAGTGTGTGACCTCAACCTGATGCTGCAATTAGGTGCATTTTGGTGCATTTTAGGGTTCATGGAAAAGATAAATATGGGAAACTAAAAATGACTCAGGCCCCTTCTTCCCAGAGTCCCTAACATGAGAGGCCCTTTATTCAGGTCACATAAAGCCCTGCATGGAGATAGAAGTGCATGCTATGAACTTCAGTGGTTTCCTTAATGCTATATGTCCCTGGGACTTTATCATTCCAGGATGTGAGCTTTCATTTCCAGGAAAAAAAAAATCTCATTACTGAAGATTCTGGCCTCAGAGCAGGAATGTGTCTGCTTACCATATAGGAAGCGACTGTCAGTTTCTTCCCTTGTCAGGCCCCAGGGTCCTGGTTTGCACTTCATAAAATTGGGGGTGGGCAGTGAGGGGAAGGAGAAAGTACAGAAAGAAGTCCTCTCCCTGCAGTGCAATGTTTTCTTCTGCACATAGCAACACCTCGTGTCTCCATGACAGTTTGCAGAGACTGCCAAGCAAGCATGTCATAGGGCGGGAGGGAAGAGATTCTGCCCTTCATAAAGGTGAGGCTGGGAGCTGGGAAAGGCAGGGGCCAGGATCGGGCTACTGAGAGGACTGAACACTGCTCTTCGTTTTTTGTGGAAAAAAAAAAAAAAAAGACACTCTAACACATCTCTTCCTTGAGAATACCAGTACATTTCATGACTGCCATCAAAGTGCTTCTGCTGTCGAAATGTGCCAACATAGTGTTTAAGACCTCTTTTGTTACTGGAGCATAACTCATTTTGGTCCTACACACATGGGATAGAATAGTGGCCCCAGAAAGGAGTTGCTGGCTCAGGGCACTCAGAATTGGGAGACACGGAACTCTCCCTGGCCAGAGACTGGGACGACCAGATGGTTAGCAGCCAGGGGAACTTGAGCACGATCGCCCTCTAGTGGCAATGGTGTGGAAATGCCAAGATTGACCAAGAATTAAAAAGGTGGGGTAGCTTTTCCAGGTCCTGAGGGGTGCAGACCAGGGATCAGCAAACTACTGCTCACGGGCCAAATCTGACCTGCAGCCTATTTTTGTACAGCCTGAAAGCTAAGAATAGTTGTTACGGACTTTAAATCGTTGAAAAAAATCAAAGGGAAAATATTTCGTGATCTGTGAACATTGTATGAAATTCACATTTCAGTGTCCATAAATAAAGTTTTATTGCAACACTGCCATACTTATTCATCTACATATTGTCTCTGGCTGCTTTTGTGCTGCCACAACAGCAGAGTTGAGTAGTTGTGACAGAGACTGTATGGCCAGCAAAGCTGAAAATATTTACTATCTGGCCTTACGGAAAATGTTTCTTGACCCCTGGTCTGGACTCTGAGCCAGATGGAAGTGAAACTCTCTTACTCAGATCCATTACTAGTCTTTAACATCCGTGTTCTGTTCCAGCTGCTAGGAGGCTGCCTCTTTGTAGTCAGTCATGGGATCCAACAGAAGCTCTGTCCATAGTGAGGGGTGGAAGGAAGGGTGACCTCAATTGTCACTTATTTGCCCAAGAAGATGACACACAGGAAGACTATATGCACCTTCTCTCACTGACCAGAGATAATCTCTAGCAAAGCCTAAGCAAACTTTATACCAACTGGGAAGGTTCACAAGTAACACGTCAATAGTGTAGAAACGGCTGGGGGCTATTTGGTGCATAGGTGACAGGTGCCGTTGTCCCTTAAGGAGCCTATTCGATCAGCCCTGAGAGCTGGCTGAGGTCCCAAACCTTCTGTTCCAGCCCATCTCCTTACTCATAAAGAAGCTGATGCCCGGAGAGGTGAAGGGGGGTGTCCGAGCTCCCCCGACCCCTAGATGGCAGAGAAGGCTAAGTGCCCTGGTCCCCTCACTGGCAGTCCTCTTTCATCCTCCCTGTGGGTCCCCAAAGCAGGGGTTTCCAAAGCAGACCCTGCTCAATGCCATCAATTTGATGGACTGTTCTCAGTTCTAAAATTAGAGTCCTCCCATACTTTTGGAATCGAAAGGCTTTTTTACCGAGAGAAGAGTGATCATATATGATAACTAATTTTTTCAAAAGGCCTTACTTGGCAAAAAAAAAAAAAAAAAGTTGGCATGTCTCTATAGGACTATAACATTACAACAAATTACTTGTCTATGAATCCCAAAACCAACTGCCACTAAATAAAAGGCGAGGTTCCATGAGTAACTTCTAGTATGGTTCACTAATTTGTTAATTTGTTCATTTATTAACTCAGCAAATATTTATTGAGGGCCTACTACGAGCCTGGCCACATAAATGAACCAAACTGCCTGTACACCCATGTACATTAGCTGTTTTATATAAAGGATCTAATGTACTTCACAACCACCACCCTGGGAGGCAGCTGATGTTACTCATGTGTTGCACGAGCTCAAGGCTCAGATAGGAATAGCAACTTGCCCGGTGTCCCCGGCCAGGCGATAGCAGACGCCACAGTCCCGTGAGCTCTCTGTACCCTGTAGGTTCTGAGGGATAAATGGGGCAAGCCAAGTGAGAACGCAAGCAGGGCCAAAGGGCCCAGGGGTCTAGAGCGGGGGGAACTCACCATTGAGCAGCCAAGTGATTTGGGGGACCGGGGTCCCTTGCACAGAGCACTGCAGCACAAAGTCCTGGCCCTCGACGACAGTGCAGTCCTTCAGGACCCTGGAGAATGAGGGTGCCACCTCCGTCGGGGCCAGCCCTGCAAGGGCAGAGGACAGACAAGCCATCTCAGACCACAGTTGATGTGCTCTGCTGAGGGCCCGCAGTCAACCCGAGCCTCGCGGGCAGATGCACCCAGGGTTCCTCAGGAGCCTGGCTTGGAGGCAGGCAGCACCACGGGTGTGGAGACCTGGAGCCTGCGGCCGAGAAAGCAGCAGGGGCTTATTCACGGTCACAAAACAGACCAGGTCCGGGAATGCTCAGGACATGGGCCTGCCCCCTCTCCTCTGGGTCTCAGGCACCTCCTATCCTGGCTTGCCTTTTGCCGTCCTGGAGCATCCGCAGAGCTCCTTCTTGCCTGCTGTCCTGGTCCCCCTGTACTCCCCAGTGCCCCTTCTCTCCTTTAACACATCCCATCGGACCTGCACAACCTTGAGAATATCTTTGTACTTGTAGCAACAATATGCCCACCAGGGAGGACATTTCAATTTTAAAGTGTTATTTTTTCCAATTCCAAGACTGGATCAAATGACAGAGACTCACATGTGTCCTAGTTTTCCAACCTTGGCCAACGGCTCGGGACTGCTGGGGGCCTGGGACTATGCATTACTAAGTTCCCTCAGGATTCTGATGCATATTTTCGTTGAGAACCACTGAGCTGAGCTTTCCAGAAGCCCTCTACATTGGTGGACTGGGGAGCATTTTGTAGTTTGGGGGGGCCTTAACTAAGAGCAATAGGGATAGATCGTCTCTTCCACGAGCAGAACACGCGGCAGAAACGTCAAGGTGGCTGACAGCCGAGAAGTGGGAAGGGATTTGGTGATTAGAAGAGGCCTCAGCGGTGCCTTTCAGGAGAAGCTATCCCATGCAGTGGTGAGGGGTTTAAGGACAAAAACTGGTACAGGAGGGCTTACTATGTGCCAGGGACATTCCCACATGTGACTGTGACAGGGCATGAGGTCGCTTTCTTCAACTCGTTTTATAGACCAGGTTAGTAATTTCTCATAGTCCAGCCCAATGGCGAAGGCAGGCTTTACACCCCGCTCTCTGACTCTGCGTCCCCACTTCCTCCTCCACACCAGAGCTCCCCTACAGAGAGGAGGCTGGGGGAGAGCAGCTAAGTCAGAACAATGGGGCATCTGATTGGGACTGGCACTGAGGAAAGGGATGGACAGACTACCTCGAGAGCTGTGGCCACCTCTATCCCTTTCCCCAGCCGGCGTCACATTCCCTCACAGGGAGATGCCTTGGGAGCCATTGAAAAAATATGGACTTCCGTGTCAAACCAACATGGGTTAGAAATATGCTATCTTTTACCAGGCATGTGACCTTGGACAAGTCATTTAACTTCATCACAGCTCAGTATTCCCACCTGGAAAATGGGTGTGACTACAATTATCTCCTCAGACCACTGGGATAACTAAATGGATAAAAGGATATAAAATGGATAACTAAATGCTTTACAGAAGTACAGCATTTAGCACAAAGCCTGGCACACTGAGCAAGCTTTTGTGGAGTGTTAGCTGTTACCATCAAATGGAAGCTGGGCATCAAGACTAGACCTGCAGTGAGTTTGGGGGTGAAAGACAGTGGAGAAATAGAGTGGGAGCTTCAGGGGCCACTGAGAAAAAGGCAGATTTTCTTTCCGTTTTCACCAGAGCATGATAGTAGGGATCAGGTGGCCTGCATCTTGGCGAAGTCATCCGGAAAGGTTTTAGAACAGTCAGTATCTCCAGGAGGGAGAGGGAGCCCAGAAGTACTTTTGCAATGGCTGAGTAAGGGCTCCTGAAAATCCGCTCCTCCATACAAGAAACAAGAACACTGGCAAAAACAGTCGAAATCAACTTTTTCAGAACTCTGGAAATTAACCAAAGGCTTACAACATTCTGAAGAGCGTGCATTCAAAAACAAACAGCTGACCGTTGTAAGAAGAGCCATGCTGGCAGCCTGCTTAATTCCCATCCTGTTTGCCCCAGCTCTTGTGGCAGCTTTGAAGACCACATTCTCTTTCACCCCCAACTTGCTGCAAGTATAGTCTCGACGCACAGCTTCCATTTAATAATAATAACAACCACTCCAACAAAAGCCTGCTGGTTTTCAACCTTTGGCGGACCTGATGCCATGTGTCCGTCCCCTGCACAGAGCCTGGGATGACGAGGCTCGGGTGCTTGGACTTGTGAACCCTACAGGCACTCCCACCTCCAAATGGAATGGATACTATTTCTTACAAAGAAATTCATGACCATAGTGAAAATCCCAATTAAGAAATAAATCAACAGTATGCATGCAGTGAGAAGTAAGACTACCCCCCACCTCTTCCTAAGCATCCCCAGTTTCCCTTCCTTGAGGCAACGTGTGGACCCTTCCAGAAATGTTTTATGCACACATAAGCATCTGTTTGCACATATCTACATAGATTCTTTTCCTTTTATGCAAATAGCATATGATACACACAGCTCTGCACTTGGCTCTCCTCCCTTACTAGTATCTTGGACATGTTTCACCATCAGAGTCCGCAGGTCAGCCATATTTGTTTTACTGGCTGCATGGAATCCTACTGCACGGATGAATCACTAAGTTCTTCTCTTTTCCTTTCTTTTTTTTGGGAAATGTTTATTGTGGCAAATTTCAAATACACACACTAGGAAAGAGAGCAGTACCGTGGATTATCATATACTTGTTTCTCAAATTTAATAATTATCAACTCACGGTTGATCTCATTTCATTTGTACCCCCACCAACTCCCACTACACATGGATTATTTCTGAAGCAAATATCGTATCATTTCACCAGTAAATAACTCAATTTATATCTCTAAAATACAAAGGCTTAAAAAAATAACCACAAGACCACCATCATATCTTATAAATAGCACTAATTCCATTATATCAAATACCTTGTGAATGCTCAAATTTTCCTGGTGTTCTCATTAAAAAAAGTTTTTAAAGTTGTCTCAGTCAGGAGCCACACAAAGTCCAAAGACTGTGATTATTGATATCTCTTACGTATCTTTTCACCTAAGTTTCCTAAAGGTTGTCCCTCCCTTCCTCTTTCTCTTGCAATTTATTTGTTGAAAAAAAAATAGACAAAGGTTATTTGTCCATTGAACTTCTAAAAGCCTGAAATTTGCTGACTCTATCCTTGTGGTTTAATATGTTCCTCAATGGGTCAAGGGTCCCTGAATAGCATTTAAAATGAGGAAATTTTAAAGAGAGATAGATGGGTACAAAGATATCTATCACAGTTTTGTTACAATAGTGAAAAAATGGAAACAGTCTAAATATTCGACAGTAAGAGCAAGCGTAATCAGATACACTATTCTATGAAACATTATATGGCCATTAAAATCATGTTTTTGAATAATATTAAGTAATATAGAAAGAAGTAGTATAAGAACGATGCTTATGTAACATGAGCAAGTTAGAACAGAAAGCAGTATACAAACAGCACAATGTTGATTTTGTTTTAAAAACATTAAAATATCATTTATTTCTGAGTCATAAAACTATATTGTGTTTAAATCCCCCACAACAAACAGGCACAACTTTTATAAACAGATATTACAACAAACATAGAAGATGCGGGATCCCACATCATCTCATATGACTCTCAACGTGTATATTTAGGGAACGTTTGGTTCTCTGTGGTTAGAAAAGTGAGTCATGGCACTCCTTGGACAGCTGAGGAACCCAGAAAAGGGAGCTGTCAGCAGGGCTGGGCATGGGGGTGGGCATGCTTGTTCTGAGGTGACTCTGATGTGAACTCCTCATCAGGAGTCACTTGTCCTGGAGCAATGACTTTGGCCTTGGCGTGTGGGTGGGAATGATGCCTCTGTCGGGTTGTACACCCTGCGTGGGGGTGGTAGGAGGTGATACTCCTGCAGGGTAGGAGGCACCCCATGGATGGCCCCCCCGCAGAGAACCCAGGGTGACTGGAGGCGCGTACTCACGTTTCACCAGGAGGGTCCAACTGCAGGACATCTGGCCTCGGACATTGGAGGCCGTGCAGCTATAGGTCCCACCGTCTCTGGCCCGCGCTCTCAGCAGGCAGAGGTAATGGCATCCGCCTTCTTCATAAACCTCAACCATGCCTTCTCGAATCCTCACGGGGGCACCTTCCAGGAACCAGGTCACTTCAGGCTTCGGGGTCCCTGAAACTACAGGGCGCGGTGAAGGACATGGGGTTCCCAGAGAGTGCACTGTGCTTGTGGGGCAGGCAGGATGCTGGACCTGAGGGAGATGCTCGTTCTGGTTTGAGATGCCCTCCTGCAGAATAGGCTCTCTTACCCCTCACCCTGCACTGTGCATGAGTAAACCTCTCAAGATGGAGGCAGGGTCCGTGGGGAGGAGGGACACCGGGCGACAAGCCAGGTCTCCAGATCAGCCAAAGCCAGCAGAAGGGAGAAAAACACAGGAGCCCCTGTGGCTTGTTTTTTGATGGTGATGGTGATGATGGGTTTTCCCCTCTAGGGTGGTTAGAATTAGGACACAGGGCCGATGCCATATCCAACAATGAACAATGGGCCACTGTTGGGTGTTTCTCCAGAACAAGGCACGTTACTAGACTGAGTCCTTCCTATAAGGTGGCTTCTGGGGTGGGCTGGGTTCTAGTCCAAGGGGCTGGGTGGATACCACTGTGCTGACGGAGGGAGTGGCCACCCAGGGGCTACACTGGTGGGGCAGGACGGGACAGTGACCTTTAGCTCTACTCACCCTCGCATCTGAACTTGACTGTCTGATCTTCACTGACTTCCTGGCTTTGGGGTTTGCTCTCAAATTTGGGGAAGGTGGAATCCCTCTGGCTCTCCATGGGGATTTTCCTTGTAGCAACCTTGCTCACCACCTCCTGGCTTCCCAGGCCAGACTGCCTGGTGGGGAGGATGGCTGGGGGGGACGCAGCTGGCCTCTCCCTCTCTTCTCCAGAAGATGAGGGGGCACCCGAGACCAGTGCTCTTGGTTCTGGCTGGACTTTTGCAGCCTGCAGGGTGATGGTGCTGGAAGTCTTTTGTAGGACGGGGCTCCTCAGGGCCTTCCTCGGTGGGTCCCCGGACGACTCTGGCTGGGACTCCCGCAGGGGTGGAGGCTGGCTACTTGTGGCCCAGGTCGGGGAGCCCCCTCTCTGGGTACTGGAGCAGTTCTTTCTCTCGGCAGCAGATGCGAGGCTGTCCAGTTTCGGCCCCTGTGTGGTTCCATTGGTCACCTCCTTCCTGATATCTGAATTGGCTGCCTTTGTTCCTCTCACCAATGACCTATTTGGTGGTGGTTGGGGTGGGGGGCAATGGAGAAGAAGAAGGAGAAATAGAATGGTTATCTGGTTACTCACAAGCATTACTCATGACAAGCCCAGATTCCAGCGATCACAAAAGCCCACAAATGAAGACAGAGTGAGAGCAAAAGTGTCTCTCGGCAGCTTTCTCAGTTTCCCAAGGCAAAGGGCAAGCAGCCATTCCTGACACTTCCTTGCCCCTCATCCCAATCCAGAGCCTGTTCTATCTGCATTTACCCAATCTGCCTTTATTCTACCCCCCGAGCGCCACCCTAGTTCCCACCACGCAACCGCCTCCCCCAGGTCCCTGCTGGCCCTCTCTGATCCACGGTCCGCATGGCAAGCACAGCCGATCTCCACCGCACCGAGAATAAGACTGAGCTTCACAACATGGCCCACAAGGATGCCCTACGTGAGCTGGTTCCCGTTGCCTCTTGGACCTCGCCAGACTGTCTGACTCCTGCCGGGCAGCAGCCACACCAGTGTTCTTCTGGGTCCCCCAGGGCCCACCTCTCTGTCATCTCCCCGCTTTCACACATGCTACCGCCCTGCTGGGAGCATGCTCCCCGCACTTTTCTTCACCTGGCTAACATTCCCCGTCAAGAGCCTGAGCTCAAACAGGAAGCGTCCAGGAAGGGTTTCTCTGACCCTCTAATCTAAATTAGCGCTGCTCGTTCCTCTGCCCCGGACACACCGCAGCTTGTAACTCTGGCTTGGTGCAGCTCTGTTTAAAGCCCCTTCCCTCCACCAGACGCCTGCCCACCCCGCAGACCTGGCGTCTAGCTCCAGGCCTCATGCACGGGAAAGGAGGCTCCTGAGGAAGATGGGCTACATGGGTGAGCGGATCCTGCCTGGCCCGTGGCAGGCTCCCTAGTCAGCGCCCTTCCTAGTGACAGCTAACTGGGACTGGCCAGACGCTAAGAAAGACGACAGCACTGTGTCTTCGAGAGCCTCACTACGTCGGCGAGCCCGCTCCAGAGCCTGTGTGGCATACTGCAATGGGAGAACAAAACAAAACCTCACTATGCCCCCAACGGTCAGCTCTCCCTCCTATACAATGACTCGGAAATTCAGGGCATTTCTCCATTACAACCTCTCTTTTCTTGCAGGGCATCTCAAGATGGAGACAGTGATTACAAAGCCTAGACGTACCTACTGGCATTGTCCAAACCTGGAAAAAGGGAGAAGGGGAGACTGTTAGTGGACTCTTTTAGGTACCAAGAGGAGACAGTGATGAGACAGCACTGGTTTTCATTTCTTACAGAGTGTTCACCTCGTCAGCTTCCACTTGGCCCCTCACCTATGCTCGTCTCTCCCTCCGTCCCTCCCTCAGCATCCCTGGTGCTGAACTGCTTGGGTTAATCTGAGAAGCTTGTCCGAGCCCCACTCTGAGACACCATCAAGGCCTCCACTGCTGCCCTGGGCCTTCTCTGGAAGGCTCGGCGACTGCACCCTGTGCCATGGGACCTGTCCCGTTCACCAGCCACAGAAGGAAACCAATCGAGGGACAAACCAAAATAAACACCAGAAAATTTCAAACCCAAACAGTTTAACTTACGTTGGCCCTCAAAAACAAACCTCCCAAATGATCAGTTTTGACAAACACCTGCTTTAAAAATGTTTGAAAACTGTAATTTCATTCAGTTCTTCAAAGAAAAAAACATACTATAGATATATTCTTTTTCCCTGCCACATCGTTTTTAAAAATTTTATTACGGAAAATTTCAAAACATACAATAGTAGAGAGGATATAACCAATTCTGAAAGCCATCACCCAGATTAAGGAAGTAGCACTGTGTTGCCTGTCTTTTCTATTCCTTTTTGTTTTGGTTTTTAGAGGAGCTTCTTCGGGGAGTATTTTAAAACACATCCCAGGCAACACATCATTTTGTCACTAAGTACTTGGGAGGGGAGCAGTTCTTTAATTCAACGCTAGGGCAAGTAAGGGGAGTGGCTCAATCACTCTTCTCAATGCCTAACAGTGGGTCCGAGCCCACGGTGAGCTGTGAGGTCTAATTCTTCAGTCCAGACCAGGACTTTGATGGTGCAGAATGGAATAGAGAATGCCAGCAGGTACTGTGCATGGTACAACTCAGGACCGCTTCATGAAACTTGTTTCAGTTAAATATGTTTATATACACATGTATGTCCTGAATAAATTTCTTTCTGTGGGTTATAAAGAACACTCCAGCCAACAATGGTAAAGAGAGCAAGGAGGAATAGTTTCTGAAAAAGGAATGGAATGTGGAAGAGAAAAATCATAGAAGAAAAGAGAGTAAGAAAGGGGGAGGAGCGTGAAGGTTGTTTCCCTCCCCGATTCCCCAAATCCCACCTTGCTCAAGGTTCCCGCTCCGCTCGGTGCAGTGATGTCAATCTCCTTCGCCACCCACACTCCCGCTTCCACAGGCGGGACTTGGCGGAACCAAGGGGAATGTAAAGAGGAGACAGATTCAAAGAGATTTCCAGGGAAGAACTGAACGGGCTGATGCCTACAGCAAGGAGGAGGCAAGGGTCAGAGGAGATGCTGAAATGCCCAGTCCAGGTGAGGAGGAAAAGCAGAATTCTGCGGTAGAAAGAGTTAAGCTGAGGGAACACCTGATGTGAAGGACACAGCGGATGATAAGTTAAATTTGAGGCAGGTTAAATTTGGGGTGATGGCAAGGCATTTGCAATGTCCACTCCTGCCAGTTGCAATTAGAGGTACAAAAAGGAATGTGAGTGAGAAGAAAAGACTGAAGACACAGGTGTAGGGCACACCTGCCCCCGGGGGAACGCACGGGGAGGTGGGTGGGTCAGTGTAACACGGATCTGTAATGGACAGCAGCTCCCCCTGGCAGGGTACAGACACCAGGCAGGGGGGTTCCGTATGAGCCCTCCCACCACTTGATACCTTGGATAGAAAGCTCGGCCGACATGGAGGCCTTCCCCGACCCATTCACCACCAGGCACGTGTACACTCCCACGTCATCGCAGCTGACCTCATGGATTTCCAGAACTTGTACCCCATTCTTCTCAGACATAGACACACGGGCACTTGGCTGCAGGGGAACCTCTCCCTGTGGACGGCAAGAGGGCAGCTGGGTCAGAGAAACCTGCTTACCTTTTGGCATTATCCAAGCCTCGCTGGGATGGACACCAGGCCTGGGCAGCAGAACCCTCTGCCCTGGGCTCTGTCGATGGGCTCAGAGAGCAGTCTTTGGACAATCCAAGGGCCCCCCTGACTCGAGGTCCATGTGTGTGGTGTGACGTCAGGTCCAGCTTAAAGCAGGTGTATGAACTTGTTTCAGAGGAGGCCTAGTTTGAGATGGGGATCCTACATTCCTCATTTTAGCTCTGCTTTGCCTCCCTCTCCTTTACTCTTTTCCTGGGCTCAGTCCAGGAGAACTGGGAAATAGGGAAAAGGTGTCCCCTCACTCATTCTGACCCAGGACTCCCATCTGTGAGAAAGCTATTCTCGCAGGCCTTGACCCCAAGCTTTCCCTGTGGCTCCTCACTGTGCTGCTGAACGCCCACCCCGCCCCTCAGGCCCCCTGCTGCTGCCACTCCCCTCCCCCACCCCTCTGCTCTGCCTTCACACTGCCTGGCCCTGAATGAAATACTCCCAACCGTATTCTGAGGTATTCTGAGGTAGGTGGCATCATCTCTGCCTCACAGATAAGGAGACCAGTGCTCCAAGAGACCAAATGATTTGCCCAGCATCATGTGTTTTATGAATGAGGGAGCTGTGGCTTGAAACCTAGTCTCATGACTTCAAATTCCACTCTCTTGAGATGGTCAGGTCTGTTCTGACTCAGAAATTTTATGCTGTTTGGGGAGTGTGTGGATTATAGCACATGGTGGGCTGAGTTGCAGAGGCAGAGTGTGCAAATAGGGGCAGGGACAAGCATGGCTATCGGACATACAGAGAACCCTGAAGAACCATCTATAGTCGAGCAGAGGGACTGATTGGAAAGACAGATTCTTGTTGGTCCAAGAGTCTAACCCTCCACATTCAGGGTCCCCAGGCCGGGGCCAGAGTTGGGGCAGATAAAAATCTCACCTTGAGCCAGGTGACCTGTGGTTGGGGCCGGCCAGTGATCTTGCAGGAAAACCGTCCCATCTGTCCTTCTTTGACTATGGCTCGGCCCAACTTGGTAGCAAACTTTGGTGGGCACTCTCCCCAGATGCTAGGACGGGTCTCCACGGCAGGGGCTGCAAATCTGTCCCTGGAAAGAAATTAGCAGAGAGTCCAGCAGCAATTCAGATCTTCTCTCTGCCCCTACCTATATCACTTAAGTTGGGTCAGAGACCAGCAAAAGGCAGCCTTCCCAATTCTGTGCCTTAAACACATTTCTCACGCACCCTCTGGAAAAGTCTGCAGCACCAAAACCTATTTCCTCTACCTCCTGATCACACAGCGAGACTTCATATACTGGCCTCCCTTGTGGTAAGGTATACCTGAATTCTACTGAGCTCTGGCCAAAAGCCTGGGTTTTGGCCACAGACCGCAAGCAGAAGTGATATATGCCAGCTCTTGGCTAAACCCATAAAAAAGTCCTGCGAGATTCTCCACACTCTCTCTTGCCCACTCTTATGGCTAGATGCAGAAGATCCAAGAGAGGCTCCAAGGCCAAGAGATGATGGAACTGCAAAATGAAAGGAGCCCGGGTACCTGAACGATGATGGCAAGGTTCTCCACCTGTTCAAGAATATCTAAGTTGACTTTGCTTGAGTAAGAAATAAACCTTCCCCGTGTTAAACCATTGTGATTTGGGGGCTTGCCTGTTATAGCAGCTACTGTTACTGACCTTTACCAATATAGGTTTCCTTTCCCTAAGAAGTGCCACGTATGGATTGCCTCTTCTAGGTCTGTTTACTTAAGTCTGACTATTGCCTTGACTGTCGGCGGTCCCTGCAGACTGGGCACACAGCAAACTTCCTCAGCATGTAGCAGCTAGACCAGTCAAAGGGGCTATCCACACAGGCTAGCAGGTCAGGAGGCACTGTGTGAGGCCCACATCACATCCCAGTAGGCTCCTGCTTTACTTATTATAACCCAGGATGCCCAAAAAGACTTACACCCCAAACCTGTTCTGTCAGGTCAGCAGAAAAAGTCAATCCCGCCCTTACCCTGGCTTGAACAGCCCCCCAACTTACCCCAAGGTTTTGGAAACAGCAGGCTGACCATGCTTCTTCATAAAGCCCCCTGCAAGTAGGAAACAAAGAGAGAGAGAGTCTTGAACTCAGAGCAACGAAGCTCAGGAAGAGTCAGCCACAGAGGTGGGGTGGGATAATGCCGGAAACAGTTCACCCTGACTGAGCCTGTCCTGGGCCAGGCTCTTTGGTGGATACTTGACATACATCATTTTTTTTTTTTTTTTAAGATTTTTTATTTATTTATTTGAGAGAGACAGAATGCGAGAGAGCAAGCACATGAGAGGGGGGAGGGTCAGAGGGAGAAGCAGACTCCCTGCCGAGCAGGGAGCCCGATGCGGGACTCGATCCAGGGACTCCAGGATCATGACCTGAGCCGAAGGCAGTCGCTTAACCAACTGAGCCACCCAGGCGCCCCTTGACATACATCATTTAAGGAGGCTGGTACTACATCGTCCTTCTATTTCTTAAACAGATGAGAAAAAGGAGTCACAAAGCCAGTAACAGGGCAGAAATGCATCCATGCGCACCTTTCCTAGACCACTCAACCATGCTGCTGAGCTGTTACATGCCACTGGACCTTCTACTCCGGGGATTATCTGTGATGATCCAGAACCTCTCCAGAAGACGACCCTGCTGAAACGAGGGTGGGAGATGTACATGCATCTCTCTCACCAGATCTATTCACGTTGGATACAAGCAACATTCCATCCTTGCACTTGTGGCCCAGCAAACAGCAAGATGTGTCCTGCGGGCCTGGAGCACATCACTGGTGCTGAGCTCACCAGAACCTGCACCAGCAGCACCATGGACACTGCAGGTCCTGGGTAAGGTGCTATCATCCTGGACAGGAAGCGGTTAAATAGCAAACCCAGTCAGGCTGGGGGGCGGGGTGGGGGGCAGCGCTGCTAGCGGGGAGGGGCGGTCCCTAATGTGACCAGGAACAGGAAGTGACCATAACGTGGTGGGGTGTTTTGGAGGAATAGGGAGGGGGAAAGGAGGACATTTCTGAGATAGTGATCAGCCTGGAAGTTGTTCTCTTTTTGCCACAAGCTGGGAATGTTTATAAAACCCCACCCAAAGCACACATAGAAAGCATGGAAGTCATTCCCAGAATATCAGCAGGCAACTGCAATGGGAAATTTGCAGGGTGTTTACTGGAAAAGGGTAAACTTCCTTAAATTCCAGCACCCATTGCATCTGTATGAATGCATAGGAACATGGGAATGGGGGCTGCGTATTTCCCTTGGCTGTATCTGGCTCAAGGACTAAAGAACCTTAGTGGAAAAGGATTAAGAGCAAACACCAGCATCGCAGGTAATTACAGTTCCAGTGGATTGACAATTATTATACATGTATTTCTATTTAACGTCACTATTTAGTGAGTTGTGTATAGTTTTCATTCCATAAGGTGGGTTTGGTTCTTGTCACTCAATAGTCTGTTCAAGGTTTAAAGGACTTCTAAGCAGATAAAAGGAGAAACTTGTTCTGGGAGGACCCAAATGACAATCGCCATCAAGATGCTGGGGCCCCTCAGACAATCGCCCTCAGATTCTGGAGGAAGTGCCAGCCAGTCAGTCCTTTTCGAAAATACTGGACAAATGAGAATCCTAAGCTCTAAAGATGCTCTGGTCTTAGACCAGAAGCTCCCTTTCTGTGCCTTCAAATCAAAGGAAATGACGCTTAAAGTAGAAAAGAAAGTTTACAAAGCTGTTCATTTTTCTTGTTGGTAATAGTAAAAATTAGAAACAGTGTAAACATCACACAGTAGGAAGATAACAAGTGGTTAAGTAAAGTGTACAATTAAACATCTTATTCTGCCATCAAATTATGTTTAAGAATATATAAAACAGGCAGAAATAGGTTAAGATATTATATCATTTTCTCTTCAGCACGTTCCACTTGGGCAGTGATCCTCTGTACTCCACTGAGCTCATCCTGACCATCGCCTTGCCAGACCCAATGGATCCTCGCCCCCAACACTCAGGTGCTCAACAGCATTTGCTATGGGGCCATTCCACTCCCAAGTACATTCTCCTCCACACTCTCCTGCTCTCATGAGGTGCCTATTCTTCTTCAACTACCTTCTCTATTCTACTTTTACATGTGGAGTGGCCCGGGGCTGAGTCCTGGGTCCTTGCTCTACACTGCTGATCCCCACCCCCAACCCCAGGAGGTCTTAGACGGTCCCATCACTTTAAATATCATCTATAAGCTGATGACTCTCAAACCATATCCCCACCAGAACTTCCTATTCATTCATCAGAAGTATCCAGAACAGTGCCCAAATCCTTATAGGAGTCAAATCCTTGTGACATAAAGGGATTTTATGAAAAAAGAGCAGGCTCCAACATTATCTATTCAATGTAATCTTAACTAGGAAGAAGGAAAATAAAGTATCCAAACACAGGAAAGCAACCAGAAGAAAATATATTGAAATGTTATTAATAGTGATTGTTTTGGGGTGATGGGACTATGAGGAATTGATTCAGCTGTATTTTTCACAACCTGTAAATACGACAGTAAAGAAAAAAACAAGACATGATCTAGTTACCAAAAATAAAGAAAAAAAGGAGGGGGGGGTGGAGAAGGAAAGTAAAAAAGGAAAGAGATTCTGGCACCCAAACAGGCGAACAGGGCCTCTTGTACCTGCAAACACCAAAGCATCAGCCACGTACCCAATCACTGAGACTCCCTCTGAAAAATACCTAGGTACAATTCACGGCATTTATCATGCTACTGTATCACTCATTTCATCTTGGAGCAAAGATTTGATAAAAATTAGACTGATCATCTGATGAAGGGATAAAAAAATGTGGTCTATTCCTACACGGAAATATTCAGCCACACAGAGGAACGTCCTGACACATGTTTCAACATGGATGAACCCTGAGAAAATTTGCTAAGTGAAGAAAGCCAGACTCAAAAAAAACGTCTGATTCCATTTATACGAAATGTTCAGAAGAGGCAAATGGATAGAGACAAAGTACATCAGTGGTTGCCAGGGGCTGGGGGAGGCAGATGGGGAGCGACTGCTCAGTGGGGATGGGGGGATGGGCTTTCTGTTCAGGATGATGAAAAGTTTTGGAACTAGAAGGTGGTGATGGTCGCACAACATGGTGAATGTACTTAATGCCACTGAATTGTATACTTTAAAAATGGCTGCGATGGTAAATTTATGTGTATTTTAACCACAATAAAAAACAGACTAAGCATTTTTAAGATTCGTGGGAGCTAAACATCTTAATCCAAAGGCTAAAATTCTTTTATTCCTTAAAAAAAAAAAAGCAAAAATATGACAGTGCCTAAAAGAAGAGCAAAAGAATGCTGTTTGAAGGTACTTCTGTATAAGGGGAGAGCAGGTTATGGTAGGATCCAAAGGTAACAGAGCAAGCAGTCAGCTAGAAATGGAACGGGGTGCTTATTTTAATGTGAGTTAACACCAGAGAGTGGACATCAAAACTAAAAGAGAATTTGGGCTAAAATAACTAATAAGATCTATTTATAGGCAAAAATTTGAAGTTGCAAGTTGTCAGATAAGGCAAAATTAATTTTGTGAAACTATGAAAATCTGGCAGAACAGTAAGGTTATGGAGAAAAATAAGTGGAAAGGGGATTAGGATGGAAATGCCAAAAATAGAAGAGTAAGTTAAGAGAATTGGTGAAGACAGGATCGAGTTAGTGAGGGGGGGAATAAAAGGCCAAGGCACTGGAAGTATTTAAACAGTTCTCTTAGATTTTTCAAGGACGAGTAAAAGAGAATGCTGCTGGCAGGTTTTAGGAGTGAAAAGTTCAACAGTGGGGAGCAAGCACTTTTTGTTAAAGGATACAGAGAGCCTGGGTTGGGACACAGAATGCTGCTGACAAGGGGAATAATGTGATCAAGATGGTAAGGAGACGAAATGCTTCCAAAATACATGATGATATAACTTATCATCTAAATAGGGACTCTTGACACTGAAAGGGACATAATTAATAATTCTGCCAGGACAATAGGAGCAAACCAGGGCTGTTCCAGGCAAACCAGGGAGCAGTCGCCCTACTTGCAGCCAACTTCAAAGTGGATTTTAAGGATTGCTTAAAATAGTGGTTTTAATCAGAAAAAAATGGGCATTTTTTTCTAACAGATATTTAGTAATGCCCCCTGGGCCATCCACAGAGTTCACCGCTAACCACCCATATATCATCTCAAAAAGAAAATAAATGTAAAGCCCTAACTAAAATAGTAACAAAAAATAAAAGGAAAGTAAACTATCATAATACTTATTTCAATATGTAAGTGTTCAAGCATGACTATTTTGGTATGTTAAGTGCTCGTGTGCGCTAGAAGATGTAATGACGCTCGCACCGACTCATGGGCACATTTGGATTTAAAAGCAAATGATCAAGCAATGCACGGTCAGGGAGCCCTGGCTTGCAGGACAGGGGTTTCATGGGGGTGTAGAGAGTGGAGGCTACAGGACTGGGGTGGCTAGGGCACGGGGGACATGTGCTTAGGTGGGAGATGGGCAGGAGGCCGACCTTCCAGAAGAGGAAAGCCAGGCAGACCTAGGTGGGTGCAGGCCTTGTTTGGAACAGGGGCAACTAAAAGGCAAAGCAAAAACTTACGGCTCTTGGCATCCACCGGGCCAGCCAGTGGTGTGGATAAGGGAGGAACAGAGGAAAATCCGTACCTTTCTGGGATAAAGGAACAAAAGCAAAACAAGTGAAGTGGAGGTGAGGGGGCAGAGGTGAGTTGCCTTCTATCATTTCATTGGCCAATGTGCTATTAAAAGATCCAGCATCCTGATCCCTCTGGTTTGGATCTGGGAAATGCCTTCTACACGGAAACAGAAACAACCGTTGCTCAGTCACTTTCCAGGAAATCAATGCTTAAAGACAGGAGACCAATGGCAGCCCCCCACTTCCCCCTCCCACACTTCAGGTAGATATTTTATCTAAATCAAATCATGTCATTTTCTTCTTGATACCCTCCAGTGGCTTTCCATCCCCAGGATCTAACCCCTGACCGCCTCCCCAGATGTATCCTCACTCTGCTGACCCCACTAACTCTCACTATCTCTCACTCTAAACTGTGTGTGCAAAAAGCCCATAACTCTTTGTCTGGGGCTTTATTTCTGGTCTCAGCAGCAGACTCAGGTCACACAGAGGGCAAGCCGGAGTGATAGAGAGTTCCTGTCTCAGGAAGAAGCCGTCAAGTGAGGACAGATGGGGATCTGGGGGGTAAACACTCAACCCTTCAGTTAACTCCGAGTTCCTAGGGCCACTCTTCCCCCTTAAATCCCATGATGTGAGGTCCTTCTTCCTCTTGCCCTCACATCTCACACATAGTCAGGGAGTTGTTAATTCTACTACAAACATTACACTTGTTACTTAGTCACAGTCTCTCTTTCTCAGTACGAAGTGGATCTCGGGGGTCCCAGCCCGGAACTGTTCCGCTCTGTCGCCGGTGCCCGGCACAGAGAGAAGCAGAGCCGCGAACGGGGCAATGGAAACAGGAATCTGTTCTTCACTCGCTGGAGACATTCTAGGATGAGGGGGCATAGCTTTGTTTTGTGGCAGAGACAAAAGTGGGCAGCCTCGGAATCCATCACCTCCAGGGGAGGAAGCTGCGGAAAGAAGTCCACAGTGGTGGAGGAGGAGGATTCTGCAGGAAGAATGGGTACCTAATAGAGACAGAAGAAAGAGTGATGATGGCCAAGGCCGGATCCAGAAAGGAGTGTGTGTGTGCAGAGAACTAGGTTTTTGCCCCTCCTATTTATTTCAAAGGAAACTCCCTAAGAGGAGGGAGCTCCTGGCCAAATCTACTCCCCAGTGAATATGTATTCATTATTTTAAAATTTACTTTAAAAAAATTGTTCATTGTAACAGACATTTCTGCAAAGAAGACATCCAAATGGCCAAGAGACACATGAAAAAGTGCTCAACATCACTCGGCATCAGGGAAATCCAAATCAAAACCTCAATGAGATACCACCTCACACCAGTCAGAATGGCTAAAATTAACAAGTCAGGAAATGACAGATGTTGGCGGGGATGCGGAGAAAGGGGAGCCCTCCTACGCTGTTGGTGGGAATGCAAGCTGGTGCAACCACTCTGGAAAACAGTATGGAGGTTCCTCAAAAAGTTGAAAATAGAGCTACCATATGATCCAGCAATTGCACTACTGGGTATTTACCCCAAAGATACAAATGTAGGGACCCAAAGGGGTACGTGCACCCCGATGTTTATAGCAGCAATGTCCACAATAGCCAAACTGTGGAAAGAGCCAAGATGTCCATCGACAGATGAATGGATAAAGAAGATGTGGTGTATATATACAATGGAATATTATGCAGCCATCAAAAGGAATGAGATCTTGCCATTTGCAACGACGTGGATGGAACTGGAGGGTGTTATGCTGAGTGAAATAAGTCAATCAGAGAACGACATGTATCATATGACCTCACTGATATGAGGAATTCTTAATCTCAGGAAACAAACTGAGGGTTGCTGGAGTGGGGGGTGGGTGGGAGGGATGGGGTGGCTGGGTGATAGGCATTGGGGAGGGTATGTGCTATGGTGAGTGCTGTGAATTGTGTAAGACTGTTGAATCAC
Organism: Halichoerus grypus; assembly: GCF_964656455.1. Taxonomy (NCBI): domain Eukaryota; kingdom Metazoa; phylum Chordata; class Mammalia; order Carnivora; family Phocidae; genus Halichoerus; species Halichoerus grypus. The sequence goes on from NC_135712.1 coordinate 67,722,618, forward strand.
AGATCTGTACCTCTGAAACAAATAATGCAATATATGTTAAGAAAAAAAAAAAAGAAGAAGAAGATAGCAGGAGGGGAAGAATGAAGGGGGGAAATCGGAGGGGGAGATGAACCATGAGAGATGATGGACTCTGAAAAACAAACTGAGGGTTCTAGAGGGCCGAGGGGGGTGGGAGGATGGGTTAGCCTGGTGATGGGTATTAAAGAGGGCACAGTCTGCATGGAGCACTGGGTGTTATGCACAAACAATGAATCATGGAACACTACATCAAAAACTAATGATGTAATATATGGTGATTAACATAACAATAAACAATTTAAAAAACTGTTCATTGCATTCTAATGCAGAGTGGTTAATGGCTTGGAATTTCTTTTTCAGAGATGAAAAACAACTTTCTTCATGTCCTCTGAAACCTTTGCTCTTGCTACTCCTCCTCTCCTAGAATACAACATCACTGTTATAGCTTTCTCACTGCCCAGGGTACTGGGCATGTCAAGCATGGCTAGGATAACCATTTAAGTTATTATCCAAACTGGGACTCTTCTGAAAGTCAAAGGAGGCTCTATGACATTGGCAGAGTAAGCAGAAACCAGATAAACGGTCACCCTAATGACACCTGCCGTGACCACAGGCCTGCAAAAGGGGCAAGCACCTGGCAGCCACGTTTTGTGCTCATCACCCTGCCCTGCACCGTGCAGATTGGAACACGGTGGCACCTGTGCTCAGGATGGCCAATCCCAATCTTGCCAGCAACATGGAGGAAGGACTGGATGCGAGCTAGCTCTGGTTGCATCATACTTGGTCTATGGACATCTTTTCCTGGCTTTGTGGCTGCTTTCTCGCGACCTGTGTGCACACGTTCCCATTTTGCCTTTCCAGCCCATATCACATACCACTGCTAACTTTTACAGCAGCTCTGTGTTACCTAGCTGATATTCCTAATGGATAGCTCAAGAAGGAGAAATGTGTCAGATTCCATGAAATAATTCAGGAATATTCTCATAAAGTATTTAGTGTTGGTTAATTTTATGTGTCAATTTAACTGAGCCATGGGTTGCCTAGATGTTTGGTCAAACGTTATTCTGGATGTTTGTATGAGGGTTTTTTTTTTTTAAGGTTTTACTTATTTGAGAGAGAGAGAGTGCCTGCGCAAGTAGTTGGGGCAGAGGGGGAGGGAGAGGGACAAGTTGACTCCACGCTAAGTGTGGAGCCTGACCTGGGGCTTGATCCCACAACCCTGAGACCATGACCCAAGCCGAAACCAAGAGCCGAAACCAGATACTTAACAAACTGAGCCACCCAAGAGCCCCTGTATGAGGGTGTTTTTGGATGAGATCAACACTGAAATCAGTAGACTAAGTAAAACAGATCGACATCTCTAATGTTGATGGGCCTCATCCAATCAGTTGAAGACTGACTGATTCTGAAGAGAATGAAAAGGCTGACCCTCCCCCAAATAAGGAGGAGTTCCTCCTGCCTGACTGCCTCTGAGTGGGGACATGGATTTTTCCTCTGCTGTTGACTTATACTGAAACATCAGCTCTTCTTGGGCCAGGTCTGAACTTGGATTGGAACTACACCATGGGCTCCCCTGGGTCTCCAGCTTCCAGATGACAGATTTTGGGACTTGTCAGCCTCCATAATCGTGTGAGCCAATTTCTTGTAATGAATTTCTTTCTACATATATATGTATGGTATATTCTCTTTCCTGCAGTGCCCTAACAGTCAGTATAAGCACTAACCCACCGGTTCTCAAAGCATTGGTCCCCGTGTGCAGTAGTATCTGCATTACCAAGAGACTTGTTAGAAATGAAAATTCTTGAGCCCATCCCAACCTACTAAATCGGAAACTCTGGGGCAAGGCCTAGCAGTGTGTGGTTTCAGAAGCCCTTCAGGTGATTCTGATACATGCTTATTTGAGAATCACTCTATCAGGCTAAATATATCACATCGGTAATTTAATCCTTCCTTGCTACTCAAAGTGTGATGCAGGGACCAGCAGCATGGGCATCATCTGGTACTGGTTAGAACTGCAGACACTCAGGCCCCACTCCAGACCAGTGGAATCGGAATCTGTATTTTTAACAAGATTCCCAGGGGGATCCGTGGGTCCCTGCGTTTGCACTCAACAATCCTGTAAGGTGAGTATGAGCCATCCTGAGGCCTGGATCGTCTCTGGGCCTGCCAGTTTGGCTTACCCTGGGCTCCTGAGCTCAAGTCTTAAAATTAGCCCTCTATTACTTGAAATGATTTAAGTGACTCCCTGGTCCCCGGAACACAAAGGGCCTTCTCAGACTCAGACCAGCAAGTCTGGGGCACATCTGTCACTTCAGCCCCACCCCTCACTGCACCCCAAGTTCTAGGCTCACTCTGTGGATGTGATTACCTGGGACTACTCACCACCTTCTTCATTTATGTGGGTTTTCTTTTTTCTCTGGGTAAGCCTTGTTTATCCCTATTCCAGTGGGAGCCTCTAGAGCTGTGCTCTCTAACATGATTGGCATTAGCCATACGTGGTCACTGAGCTCTTGAAATAGGACGAGTCTGCATCGAGATGTGCTGTAAGTACAAAATATATCCCAAAGGCTGAAGAATGTAAAATATCTCATTAATAATTTTATGTTGATTAAATGTTGAAATGATAGTATCTTGGTTATACTGGGTTAAGTAAAATATTTTATGAAAATTGACTTCACCTGTTTTTTTAAATGTGGCTACTAGAAAATTGAAGATTATATACATGGCTCACATTATATTTCTGTGGACAGTTGTGCTGGAGGACAGGACTGTGGCCCCTCTATTAGAAAGAAAGCTCCCAGAGGGTGGGTGCCATGCCTCTTCTTTGCTCTGTACCAAATCTCTGTGACCAGCCCCCTGGAGGAGGGTGAGTGTCGGGACTGGCCACAGAGAGCCCTTCTGGGGCTCACACTAGGGTTGCATCCCACTGCATAAGGTGATGACCAGTCCTATCGTTAAGGCACTTGCGCTCATGGAGGATGTTACATGTTTCCTGGTCCCGGTTACCAAACAGGAAATCAGATGAGGGAGCATATTCCTCTATTCTCCATGCAAAGATTTCTCTCTGGACGTCGTTCTCAGGATGTTCGGGGCAGGCTCAAATATTACAAGGCCACATGTACCGGGGACCTACATTTGCCACTGCTGCACTGATCCTTACACACCCCTGCGGGGCAGCTGTGGCTTCCAGTTTACAGAAAAGGAAATAAGGCTCCAAAAGGTGAAGTTCCCCATAGCGAGAAATTAGTGGAGCTAAAATCCAAGACCCTACACCAACACTGCCTTCTGAGCTTGACCACTAGGGGGTCAAAATCTTCACATATGAATTACACTCTTAATTCTAGGGCCTCTGCTCTTTCCAAGTAAGAAGCATAGCACAGAGCTGGTGAGAAGGCAGGTGGCTGCTAGATCCCTTTGTAAGAATCCCCACTTCCTTCCAGGCCTATGGTCTATGGGGTGGTCCTAAGCCACACACCAGTGGAAACCAGCCTTTGATGCAGAAGCAGAATGTATACAGGGCCACTCACATTTAAAGATGCTGCAGCCTTTAGGCCATTCTCTAGGTCCTAGGATTAGAAGACAAAACACTTTCAGTGGTCTGGGCCTGAGTCTCCCCAAATTAAAACCAAAGGAGAGGACGCAGGGTTGAGAGTCTTTGTCTCCCCTTATTCCTCTATAGCCCTCCCACCTTCTTTCCTCCCTGTTGCCCACATCTCAGCAAAGCAGGAAAAATTTTAGTAGATCATCAGCTCCAACTTCCTCAATAATGGGAATTGAAAAAAAGATTTCATATTACCTGGGTTTTATATACCTCCTCTGCATGCCTAACCCATTCTATTCCTTTCAAATGGATCACAGAAAACAAAGGCTAGCCGTCTGTCTATAGAGACCACTGAATTAAAACCCTTTCTCTGCAGAAACAGAGGGCCAGAGGTTTAAAGTTACACATATGACTGGCAAAAGTTGGGCCCAGAACCCTGGAACTCTGACTCATAATACCCCATTTCTCTGGCAATAAACAGAAAGCCAGAAAAGAGGTATTAGAGACTGAATTTTTGTGTCCCCACCCAAATTCCTAGGTGGAAGCCCTAACCTTCAGTGTGACTGTCTTCAGAGACGGGGCCTGGGAAAAAGTGATAAAGGTTCAATGAGGTCATAACAGCGGGGCCCTACTCTAGTAGAGCTGTTGCCCTTATGAAAAGAGGAAGAGACACTGGAGCTCTCTCTATGCCATATGAGGACAGAGTGGCCATCTACAAGCCAGGAAGAGAGCTCTCACCAGAAACCAGACCCAGCTGGACCCTGACTTCAGACTTCCAGCCTCCAGAACTGTGAGAATATAAGTGTCTGTTATTGAAGCCATGTAGTATGCAGTTATTTTGTTATGACAGCTTGAGTTGACTAATACAGGGGGGAAAGTAATTTTTATTTGTGAGCCTCAACTCAAAGTTTGGATATTGAAAACTATAGAAGAAAGCACAGTACCAGAATTGTCCTAGATGAGGGCCATTCAGAGACTCTGATCAGGGGCCACTTTCTATCTGGAATGCTCCAGCCCACAGGCAGTTGAAGGTCATTAAAAGGAATGAGTCACTCAGTTAAAGAATTTGGGGAAAGCATCCAAACTATGCACATTCTGTTCCGTGAAACAGCCTGTCTGTCTTTCCATGATGTAGGGAAGCAGGGAAAACATTGGCCCAGGTGTACTTCACCCCTTCTGGAACCTTCTCTGGTTACTTTAATCCTCACATACAGTGCCCCCAAAACCAGGTTCGGAAGACTGTCTCCTGAGAGGGGAGAAAGTGAGTCTGGACTTCTGGTTTATTAGCCCTTAGAAAGGCCTGTAAGGGTTGAGGGAACCTCTGACGGTCTGACAAACCCCCACATCCTTTTGGACATCAGGCCTTTAAGCGGCAGCCAGTGGCCTGAACTGGAAATGTTCTCCCCAGTGGAGGGGCTTCAGCACGTGGGGGATACACTAGCAGCAAAAGAAACAGTTTTACCGATGGTCAAATGGTATATTTATCTCCTATATATTTTTCTGAGTTTAACAAAATTTTTATAAATAAGCGAGTGTTACTTTATAATGATGATAAGAAACACTGTTCATTCATTCTCCGAATATTTCAGTATCTATCCTGTGCCATGAAGTTTTCTAGACGCTAGAGATAGAGCATAAAGGATACCAAGTCCCTTGCTTCCTAGCGTTTCTAGTTAAAGGTGAGGGTGGAGGAGAGAATTAAAAAAATGGGAAGCAGTGATGAGTGCTGGAAGAAAATATTCAGGGGGGGTGGGAGGATGGAGAGTCTTGATGGGGTGGTCAGAAAGGGTCCTCTAAGGAGGGGACACATGAGCAGAGACGTGAAGGAGGTGAGGGCTGTGGACAGAGCTCTTGCTTTGACAGGGAATGGCAGGGCAAGGCCCTGCGGCTAGCTCAAGGAAGGGCAGGGGGCCTGGCCGAGAGTGGGGGATGGGTCTCAGTCTCAGTGTGAGGGGAAGCCATTGGAAGGCTGGAGCAGGAAAGTGAGGCGATGTGAGCTGGACAGTGTCTCCTGGGATGCTTCCCTTGTTCGCAGGAACCACGTTTCCCCCATTAGATGAAAGGTCCTGAGTTCAGGGATGGGCATGCTTTCTCTTGGCGGGTTTCTCTTCTGCCCGAGAGAGGGCGGATGCAGGAGCTGCAGGCCTTGGGGAAACTGACAGCTTGTCTTCCCCCACGGCTCTCACTTCCTGAAACTCACCTTCCACCGTCAACTCCACTGTCACCTGGCGGGCACCACTATCATTGGCGGCTTCACAGGTATACTTTCCCTTGTCTTCCTCACAGACAGCACGAATCACAAGGCTGAAAGCTCCCCGGACACCACAGTCCAGCAGGAAGCGGCCCCCGCTGGTGATGGGTTGCCCATTTCGGTGCCATGTCACGTGGGGCTCTGGGTAACCCCGGACCTTTAAGGAAAAGAAGAAAGGGTGAGCGCCTATATTTCAGGAGTGCTTCCTACGTGCCAGGTGTGGTTCTGAGTGCTTTACACGTATTAACTCATTACATTCCTTGAAGCAGATACGACTTTCACGACATGAAGAAACTGAGGCACAGAGAGTCTTGCGGTAGATTTCCTGAGATCTCAAAGGTCGAAAGTGGCAGAGCCAGGCATCCTGGCTCCAGGGCCCACTACACAAGTGACTCAAGCCTGGTTGCACATTAGAATCACCAGAGGAAGCTTCAAAAAAATACCAGTGCCCAGCGCCTACCTTGGACCAATTAAATCAGAATCCCAGGGGGTGAGGACTGAGCGCGGCCATTCTAGACCAGTGCTCCCCATTCAGATATGCAAATAAATCACTGGTTAAAATGCAGATTCTGCTTCTCTAGGTCTGGGGTGGGGCCTGAGATTCTTCAGTTCAGACAAGGTCTCAGATGATGCTGGTACTTCTGGTCTCCAGAACCAAAAATGTTCTAGACTTGAGTTGCCTGGGCTGGTAGCCAGGCCAGCCACACGGGGCGATGGAGCACTGCAAGTGTGGCTAGTCCTAACTGAGCTGCACTGTTAGTATAAATTACACACTGGGTGTTGAAGACTTAGTATGAAAAAAAGAACGTAAAATTATCTTGATGATTTAAAAATATTGATTACATGTTGAAAGATCCTATTTTTGACATGTTGGGTTAAGTGGAATATATTGTAAAAATTAATTTAACCTGTTTCTTTTTCCTTTTTTAATGAGGTACTAGAAAAGTTACAACACCACGTGGGCTTTTGCTTGATGTTTTTACGGAGCAGGGCAGCTTTAGACCGCTCTGTCTCTAATACTAGTTAGTAGCTAATATCTGTTGAGCGCTAAGTGTTAAGCCCTTTTCTAAGTACCTGACACATGTGAGCCTTACAGTAACTTGTTTGGAGAGAAGCTATTTCCCCAAAGAGGGAAAAATTAAGAGAGACAAATTCCAAGAAAAGAAATCACCTTGGGTTTCAGAGAAAGAAGTTTCCTCTAAACCCTGAAACTCAACAGGCCCCTGAGAATGGACTCATCTTCAAAGGAGCAGGGTTCAGACTGGCCCATCGATGCACAGCCTGGGACCCAGAATTAAGGGATTTTAGCACTGGAAAATGCATAGCATACATCACAGAAGTCTTCTGAGAAAGTAGTTGTTTGTATTATAAAATGGTGGTAGCAATAGCTCTTACCCATGTATCCATGGCAAGACAAGAGACAATGGATATGGATGAAACAAAACCAAAATTTGCTGGATGACCCCAAATTGACTTTACAAAGAAAGCCTTCAATGACCTCCTCACACCCCAGCAAGCTCGGAGAAGATGCTATATCAGCACAGAGGAGAGAGCATCCAAACTTGGCATCCAAACACAGTGAGTTCCCTAAGCACACCAACGCAGAAACAACTGTGCTAACAATTTCAGGGGTCATCTTTGGACTCTGCTCACTTCCTTTCCCAGGCATCCCACCTCCTACTCATCCTCAAACCCACTTCTTAGTAGCCCGGGATGCAGATGTCTTCCTAGGGAAGGAAGCCTGGAAACACAGGGAAAACCCCCAAAGTGAACAATCCCCTCTTTGGTTATTCCATAGTCACCCCATCAGTGCCCTTATAAATCTCACAAGGCCCGCCTCCCCATCCTCACTAATTCGTAGTCTGGCCTCAGTTAAAAAAAAAAAAAAAAGAACAGAAAACAAAAAAATCAAAACTTCAAATCAATATTGTTCATCATATTTATAAATTCTGGGGAAAAAAATCCCTTTCCCATTAAAATTTAAGCCATCTTCATGACAGAGATTGAGTATCTGTGAGGGAACGCTGAGATTCTGAAGTCATGTCCTCCAGAAGCAGACAACAATGTTTGTCACCAGCGCACTCATGTCCTCTCTGAGGTGGATCGTGATGAGGGGTCCACATTCACTTGGACAGATAAGCTCTGACATCTATTATATATAATATGAAACAAAGTGTTAACTGTGGTTTATCTCTGGGTTTCTCCTCTTTTTCTTTACTGAAAAATTATTTTCTGGTATTTCTGCAAATAACATATCTGGCCTTTGTGAAATAGAAAAAAATTTAAATGAAAATACGTTTCTTTTAAGATTTATTTGAGAGCCAGAGTGTGCGCACGCAGAGTCGGGGGCGGGGTAGAGGGAGAGAGAATCTCAAGCAGACTGTGCGCTGAGCATGGAGCTCGACGTGGGCTCCATCCCACAACCCATGAGATCATGACCTGAGCCAAAACTGAGTCAGACGCCCAACCGACTGAGCCACCCAGGCGCCCCATGTTTCTTTTATATTAGTATGTATAATAAACACACAGCACAAACATTCATTAATTTGTTGAGGCCCTCAAGGTACTTAAATCTAGCAATGGAAATAAAAGCACTCTACAAATAAACATTATGCATCTTTGATGGTGACAAATGTGTACCCATATAAAATCATGTCATCCTGTGATGCTATCTTGGCAAAAGTTCATACAAAGGAACATCAGACAACAATTACTTTGTTAAAGCATATTTTTGGAAAACAACTAAGGAAAATACTCTTTCCTATAAAAGGAAGCCCACGAAAAGTCTGGTCCTATAGTGAGTTTGCAAATGACCATTGTCTTCTCCTCTGCCCCATTAGGCATGGCCAGCCTAACCTCCAGAAGATGATTACACAGGCTTCTGTGAGCTTCAGAGAAAGGGAGTAGAGCACTGTAATGGGAGGAGATAAATCATTAACTTCACCAAAGGCATGGTTAGCATTCCATTAGCTAGTACTCTGGCCCCCTGCAGCAAGGCGACTCCCATGGCCCACAGGCCCGGGGGCATCAATGATTAACTGGGGACACTGCAAGTGTTCTAGACCTCACGGACTCAGCTCTCTCTTTCCTTTCAATTTCCTCTTGCTTTCTACACCACCCCCTCCCCCCAGCCGATTTGCCTGTGAAATGCTGCATTAAAATAAATTTTAGATTTTTAAATATGCTGAAACTGGTGCCTCTTAGAAAGTTGCAGTTTGCTGTGCGACTTTTGTAGCACCTTGCGTCTGAAGCACAGGCAAGGATTTCTGTGACCTCGCTCAGTTCCCAGGTCTGAAATGATTTGCAGCTCCAATTCTTATCTTCCCAATAGGAGAAAAACATGTTCAACCACTACCTAATAATACCGAAAGACAATCAGCTTCATGGAAACCCATTTTTACTGTCTGCCCACTATCCTGCACTCCTGGGTGGGGAAGAGAAAGAAGCCTGGGCTCACCTCCTTGGGATGCAAGACAACAGCCCTGCCTTCCCTGGGTGCCTTATCTGCCTTCATCACAGGCCTTCGGCCAAGAAGCCACAGCTAGGATTTTTATAGTCTGGTCCAAGGCCACACTAAAAACCCACTGCTATTTTAGTTTTTAGAGGACCTTCACATACAGAATCTTATTTGATTCTTGCAACCCTATGAGGAAAGGGTCTTGGATTGGGGTACCCAGAAGCAGAACCTGAAGCAGGGATTCAGGGAACCCCATCTGTGACCCCTTAGCCAACACAGCTGCTGGGCATGGGTATACTGGCCTGGTGAAGGGGGTCTGGGTGGGGCTCCGACAGTGTCAGTGACGACAAGCAAAGCCAATCATACTACTGAACCCAGAGAGCTGAGGAAAGAGGCCCAAAGAAGTCGATGATTAGCCAGTAAATGGCAGATCGAGTGGAGATCTGGGACCACAATTTTGGTCTCCAAGTTGAGTGGTTGTCTCTCTATTCCTCATTGTAAATTCATGTTTTTGGTGAGACAAATACTGTAGAACCTAAAGCACTGATAAGTGTCTTTCCCTAAGAGACCCTAAATCTCTTCTAGGTTAAAGCAATGTCTGCTCCCCCCTTGGAGAAAAAGTCAAAAGGTTCATAAAAGATATGGCCATGCCACACACAAGCCTTGGGTTGTTCCCCCAGAGTGACAATAGGGCAGGGCTATAGACTAAATGTTTGTGTCCTTCCAAAATTCCTAAGTTGAAATTTAACTCCCAATGTGATGGTATTAGGAGGTATTAGGATGGGGCCTTTGGGAGGTGATTAGGTTGTGAAATTGGAGCCTTCATGAATGGGATTAGTGCCCTTATAAAAGGGACACTGAAGAGCTCCCTCACCCCTTCCCCCATGTGAGGACACAGCAACAAGACAGTCATCTATGAACCAAGAAGCAAGCCCTCACCAGATACTGAATCTAGCCGTGCCTTGATCTTGGACTTCCGGCCACTAGAACTGTGAGAAATAAATTTCTGTTGTTTAAGCCCCCCAGTCCATGGTATTTCTGTTCCAGCAACCTGAACAGTCTAAAATAGACTGGATTAGTGCCGTACGTGTGCAGGAGTCCTGGGACTGGCAAGGCTTCCTAGCCCCTTCAGATTGTAATTCCTTCTCTCATTGAAGAGAAAACAGCTCCTGATAGCTAAGGCCCCTTCCATCAGGGGGCCTTGGGCAGTATACCAAGGTAGTATGCTTCTGAATGGTGACCCACTTAGCTTCCCGTTTCTCCCTCCAGTCTCCTCTGGGTCCAGCCCACAGCCTTTGTACCCTCTAATCCTCCATACAAGAAAACCAAGTGACCACAAGGAGACATGCTCATGGACACGAACAGGCAGCCTTGACTTTTCACCATAATGAGTTTTTGGAAACAACCCCACAGAGGGTCATTCTAAGGAGAATTGTATTTTTGCCACAGTAACCACATTTAATTGGAGGTTGTGTTCTTGAACAAAAGCCTGGGATCAAATAAACCAAGAGCATAACCAACAACTTGTCATAAAAATAAAGATACAGTAACCGTAACCCCTATAATAATTTAAAATAGTAAAACTGTGTTCCAGCTCCATAAAATGTCCTCAAAAACCTTTACGTCCTCAAAAGACCTTTAAAGGGAATGGGGCTCATTCTGCCTGTGTTGGATGATAAGGAGAAAGTGGGCAGCTTACTCAGTGGCAATATGACACCTACCTGTCATATTTGAGAGCCTTTTTCTCAGAAGCTGGTGCTGTTTTGAGATTTACTTACAGACTGAAAGTGAGACATTCTTAAAGGCACTAAGTCTCTTGGTTTTTCTCTGACATGTGTGAAGGGCTTTCAGTCTATTCCAAGGTGTCTGGGACAGGCTACCACAGGCTGAGCCCAGAGCAGTGACAGATTCCCTATCTCCACAGCCCTGGCAAAACCCGGAGCAACGCATCTGCCATCTTAGCCTGGCAGGCAGTAAAAGGGTGGGGGGTGATTTTGCTATTTTTGATGATCTCCTACAAGTCCTTTGTTCCTGGACAGGCCTGTCCCTGTACGCGTCCCACAAGCCCACGCAGCTGCAAAGCCAATGTATCAGCCAGATCGGGCAAGAGATGCACCTGAGGCTCTGCCCCCCTCGGAGATGGAGGGAGACCAGGAAGAGAGAAACCAGGACTGCACTGGGGCCAGGGTGCAAACAGGCTGCCCAGCAGGATGCTGGAGAGCTGGGAAGATAGACAAAGAAGCTGTGAGCAGTGAGCTAAAAAACCTCGGGGCGGAGAACAGTAGACTTGAGGGGTTGCCAATGAATATCTGTTTGAATCTCGTTGAGTCACGGAATCGATGCCGGGAAAGGCTGAGCCTGGCATACAGACATTACAGAACCTGTCAGGTGGATGTCCCCCCCGAGCTGGACAACATCGATGCTGCAACATGACTGTCTACCTGCTTATAATTCCCTGACTGCCTACAGCACCTGACTCTGAACTTCTTACCCCATTCTGAGGCAGCTTCTTATACAATAAATAAATTCCCCAATGGTCAATGACTACCAGATCAGGGCTGGTGATTTGAAAACTAAAAAATAATAGGAAATAAACCAATGGTGCTGAGGAGTTAGTTGAAGAAGAATCCTCTGCCCCATCTGCAAGTATAAGCTCACTCAGATAATAAATGGATATGATGCACAGAAAGGAGAATGAAAACATTAACACCCCAAACAAATTAGACCACAAAAAATGTCCATAAAACTGACATCATGGGTATATTATGAGGGTGAAGAGTGAAGGGTGAGCCAGGCATGGCATGACCAAGTTGAGGGGCCTGGGTCTGTGTCAGCATCTGGCACTCGGCCCTGTAGACAGGCAGCTACTTTGAATAATCCCATTGCCAAAAGCCAAAAGCCTTAACTGAACACACAGCATCCATCAGGAAGAGATGAGACCAGCCAAAAACAGCAGTTAGTGAGAGGCTGAGACTGCTGGATGCACCCTGTCCATAGTCCAAGGTGTGGAACAAGGAGGACAAAAGTGATTCCATGAGGAATGAAATCCGAATGTCAAGAACCATTCCTCAAACTGGTTCAGCAAACGCCACACATCTTCAGGGGCAGATGCTGAAAGTCTCCCTCTGTGATCAGCCACTTTCACTTTCTATGGCAAATTTTCTTTTCCGTGGACCAAGACACAGGCACCCCTGCATCCCCTGTCCCTGCAAGTCTGAGAACTCCACATTTCTTCCCCTGAGAGCACAAGGCAGGTGATGTCTTGGCAGTCTTGGGTTACACCTCAGGCCCTTCCGAATCTTTCCAAAAAAATTCTATCCCTTTATCTAGATCAAGCTTATCAATGCATGCAACTTTCTGATTTGATTCCCTCCTAATGATACAAGCACCTAAAAACCTCGGAAGCAGTCCAACGAAGAAACAGAATCCTACATGTCATCAGGCACCTGTCACACTAATGATTTCCTAGTTCCTCCAAACTCACAGTTTCCATATAACACAAGTGTCCTCCTGTTTGAACTCCCAGTTGCTCTGGTGTAGCTGGGGATTATTATAGCCTTACCAGAAGCCTCTCTACACAAAGCCCTGGGGTTCTGGCTTTACTAGCTCTCATGATGGCTTTCAAGGACATGACCTCTCCAGCTGGTGAGGCTAGCCCAGGAACTCACCGTTTCTGC